>NW_023425540.1:14581322-14763822 GCF_014108245.1 Pipistrellus kuhlii | reverse complement strand
CATTTTAAACTTCCATTAAACAATTTTTAATTAAATATTGTTGGCATACAATATTATATTAGTTTCATGTGCAAAATGTAGTGATTCGACGTTTATACACCTTATGACACGATCACCATATGAAGTCTAGTAACCATCTGGCACCAGAACCACTGCTTTTTGGTTATTACTCTCTTGATAGGCAAACTATCAGGAAAAAGGACTTTAGCTTTGGTGAAATTCTCCTTGGGATAAAAGGTCAACCATTGATCATTCAACCCCTTTGAATCGGTCCCAAAAACTCTTTAATAACATCCTGAGAACATTCCTGGTGGGGTAATTACAAGGGATTTTCTACCAGAACTGTCTGTACTCCCCTTTTCACGCACTAATAATCCTTCTAAAGAGTTGGGTTTGCCCGGAGGTCCCTCCATCTAGACCCCCAATGGCCTCTCTCTGAGGAAAGCATTCATCTTTTCCTCCCAGTCCAGGCCTAAATCATTTTGAATTGTACTGCTAGAGGCTCTTGACAAGTCTGGAAACAACCGCATTTGTAGTTTGACTTCATCCCTAAAAGGCAGATGCTAGAAGAGGTTTTATGGAGCTTTCCAACTGCCTTTCAGGGACAACCCAGTAGCGCCTTTGGTCTTAAAAAGGGATCAAAATCCAAAACAGTGTCCTAATAAATCCACCCCCCAAAATCACCAAAAACTCACTGAAATAAAACAGAATCTTGAGAGAGAGAAAAAAACTCACCAACCAAACCAAACGTTTAAAAGGATGTGATGATGAAGTGGACAAAGCCTTGAGCCAATTCTCTTTTAGACAAAACAACAATAAAGGTCACTTCAAACATTTCTATTTTTCTTACGTGCACTGGGCCCGGCTAAGCTGTTTGTTTTCTGGAAGTATGTTTCCCCTTCCTTATCCAAACATCTACACGTAACCCCAAGGAGAACAGAGCATCTCAAGTCACAAATGTGTCCCTGATCCATCCAGTTCTCTCTCCAGCTGAGAAGTTCATCATATCCCAATTTAGTAGCCATTCTTTTACACGCTGCCGTAAACATCATAGTAGACACGAACAGGCAGAGCAGGTAGTGAGGACATTGTGGCCAAAAATATCCCAGGCACCCACCGGCACACTTCCTTTCTCCGGCTTCCTTTGCTGCTTCAAGGCCGGTGCATGTTTACCTTGCACAAAGCTCACTGCAGCCTTGTAGGGAGTCAAGTCCCTCTCACTTTTCTGCTCCAACCACAGTGTGTGCTGCCAGAGGCAGTGACCTGGGACCACAGCCGCCCTGTGGCTCAGGGATGACTGTGCATGAAGAGAAAAGAGGTCATGTGTAAAGGAATTCTGCTCAGTCCTGCACAGGAGCATGGAATGAGCATCCTATTCACCACACAGAGATCGATTGTTATAATCGTTTACTGGAGAACAGGACATGAACAGCTTTGGGAGGGAGGAGAAAATACGTCCTTTCTTCCTCCCAGCTTTCTGGTAGCTAAGACATTGGAGAGGATGGGGCACAGCCCACAGATTGTCTCCTGAGACCTGGATGTCCGAAGGGCCCCCAGCTGGGGCCCCAAGACAGAAAAGAGATTTAGAAGCAAAAGAGCACAGATTTTTAGATTTTAAATTCATCCATTCACTTGAAGCTCTTTCATAAAGAAGTAAAATGTGTTCACTACTTTTACTTTTTATATTTTCTACTGAATTTATTCAAGTGACAATGATTAATAAAAATATATATGTCTCAAGTGTACAGTTCTAGAGTACATCATCTGTATATTGTAGTGTGTGTTCACCACACAAAGCTCTCTTCACCTGTATCTCAGGAAACACAATAAACAGCCTAAGACAAATGTGTCTTCCTATATTTTTACAGCTGAATTTGGCTCATCATTGGAAAATCTTGGAGGAGAGAGACAAAGACTGATCGATATGCTTGGCCCCGCATGTCCCGACAGAATCATTGTCCACTGGTTCTGAATTCATCTTTCATATTTAAACAACACACACATTCACAATGTTCCCTTTTCCTTTTCATTTCATCTTCCTTCAATTCCTTAGCTCTCCCCTATTTCTGTTTTCTGCCTGTCTTCCTCTTTGCTCACATCCTCTAATCTCTCCTCCTTTCCCTTCTTCACTCAGGCTTCCAGAGTGGTTCTTGCTAAATATGACAGAAATGGCAGGTGCTGAAAAAAATACGAATACATGAAATTGCCATTCATTCTGATACTCTGAGTCTAGACACAGAAGAGGGAGAGGAAAATGTAGTGGACAAGTGAAGGATAATGGAATTCTACCAGAGGAGAAATGGGATTTAGCTGAAGGGAAGACTGGCCACTTCCCCTCTATCCTGTTCTCGACTGATGGGCAAGAAAGAGACTGGCTTTTTGAAATAACGAACAAGTCATGCCCAGCTGCAGGAAATGAGCAAGCACCTCAGAAAAGTCCCTACAAGAATAATGACAGAAAATAGTCAGACGCCACACAGCAGTTACCCGCTCTCCAGGAAAAACTCAATCATAAATGGGAACAAGTTGGTGTTCATCTACTTAACAGAATAGACAGGGCCTTCCCTGAGCAGCCTGGGCTGCCAAGGCTGTGTCTGGGAACCAGGGAGGGGACGGCTGTGCGATGCCACAACTGAGAAGAAACTCACTTCACACAGCCCAGGGCCCTGCCCAACGCCTCCCATATACGTCCAACTGTTAGAACTGATACCACAGCTTTCTATACTCAGAACCGTGGATGGTTCACCAAGGCAACAGCATCCTCTGCCCTCCAAGTAAGAACATGGACTTCTCCTTTTATCTCAACAAATTGAATTTCATCATCCCTTCTTCACACCCCGAGCAAGTCCACATGTGGAGCCCATCAAAGTGTGGAGGCACCGGCGGTGGTTTCTGCCGGTCGCGCCGCGGGTTGCAGCACCACGCCCGGATTAGTCAGACCGCTCCACGCACACCCCTGCACAGACTCATCCCCGCAGGCCTGGCTTCCCTCCCACGGCTGTCAGCGTCACTGCGGCTCAGCCGACAGCAGTTACATCACCCCCTGCGTCCACATGAGAAATGAGGTGTGTGGAGGATGCAGTGAGGTTGAGGTTAAGGGAGAGGAGAGGGGAAAGGAAGCAGGAAGGGAAGAAAAGACCGTGTACCTCCTAAAATGAGAAGATAAATCCATAACATAAGGTCCTTGTTTGAAATGGGCTAACAGAAATGTTCTTCACGGTAAAATTAAAATCGGAAATTACATGGCATTATCCCCCACCTTTCTTTCTGTTTTATTTTCACAATTTATTCTTCTGTCGTATTCAAAAGACTGGATCATGGGTTTCATGGGATTCCTCAGACGTGTTTCTTCCAGATAGAACATGAAACTGATTGCTGCTTTTTAAAATGATCCTTTTTTTTCAAATCATATCAGCTTCACAGGTTTCCAAATGATGACAATAATTTCCACAAAAAACCCAAACTTTTAAAGGAGGAATACATTTTTATCCATTACATTTGTACCTCAGGTTACACATTCTACTGCTCTTGCTTCCTAGAATCTAAAGTAAATCTTAAGAGGAAGTTAAATATTCTCCAGAGTGAACCCTACACTGTAGTTGGTGGTTAACTCATGCTTTCTAAAATCCAGGTCTCCAAGAAACCAAAGGCACTGATTCCAACCAGCTGTGGCTTTATTTTAACAATTTCATTTTAGGCCAGATAAATCCATTCATGGATCATCTTCAAAATACCAAAGCACTTTATAGAGATGTGCTAATTAAACCTTACAAAATTTTTTGAAGGTGAAAAAAAAAAAAAGCACACATGTTTACAGAAAGACAACATTTTAGTTTTCTGTTGTTTTCCTGTTTCCAGTGGTAAAAGCAGAGACGACAGATGGCCCCACAACTGTGCAATGTATTGGAAAGAGGTGGCAGATAAAAATCTCTCTTCTGAGTTTTGTTGTTATGGTTGTTAATTCATTTACTTAACCTGGAAAAAGGAGAGTAATTTAAAATGTATAATCCCTTTTTTTTTAAATTTATTTATTTATTTTATTTTTTTTGTTGTTGTTGTTTTTAAAGGATGCCAACAGCAGAGTGTATGTTTACAAAACTCTCAAGCCTCCTCCCAGTGATGCTCCTATGAGTTAATTGCGAGCTCAGCAAGTGTTCTCTGAAAAAGCCAGCCGGAACCATTCTGGTTTCCAGGCTCCCAGGCCTCTGCTGCAACCATTCAGCCGTGGCTGCGTGGCTCCCAAACAGCCGCAGACGGTACAGAGGCCAATGGGCGCAGCCCTGTTCCGATACCTTTGTTTTAAAACAGGCCAGGCCTGACTTCATCCATTCTTCTGCCCACAGTTACTCTCCCCGCAGGATCTCCTTCAACGTCAGGTTTTTAATGTGGGATCCTTGGGCTCCGGGTTTCTAAACTCCCTGAAATCCTTTGCAAAGTGTTGTTTGTGTGTCTTTTTATTTGTATGGACTTTTTTTTTTTTTTTCCCCAGGGAGTAGGGCCCATAGCTCTCATCAGAATCTTAACGGTTCTGTGACCCCAAAAACAGTTAGACCTGAGATTCCTCTCTGCAAGAGCCCTTATGCCCACTCTATTGTTAGTTGCTTTTCCCATGGCTAACCGCACTGCTCACACTAACCTCTTACTCGGGTCCCAAAAACATTTTGCACGACTTTCAAGTTGAATCCGTTTGATGTGGGCTTCCAATTTAATTCAGTTTAACCATGAGCATCCATTTCTGAAACAGCCCCTTACAGCTAGGCTGTGTGTCCTGGGAATAATGAGTTCAACCCTCAAACACCCAATTACCAATCAGTGAGGCAGGGAGAATAAAAGATGCCTAACTCGGGTTTGGGAGCATGTCAGGAGCAAAGGATTGTCCCTTCAAAAAAGTCCCTCACACATGTTTGTGTCTTTGCACAAAGCCAGGTTTATAAGGGGAGACCTTCCCAATAAGCCAATAGAGTCCCATGCAGGTTATGCACAGAGAGGGGGAGCTTCAGCGATAGAAGCAAGCAGAGTGAGCCACTGGCAGGAAGTCTGGGCTCCTGGTAGCTTCCACAGGTGGCAAGGCGGGCATGGGTCTCTGGCCAGGTGGCTGCAGGGCCAGCACTGTCCAGTGGAGCAGAAGTCTGGCAGGATTCCCAGCGTGGCCCATAGTACAGCCAAGCTTGAGAGTCAGAGTTCTCAGAGCCCTCAATGGGCAGCAGTCCCACTCATGTCTGTGTCCAGATGGAGTCTTTACCCAAGGGTCCAGACTTGTGGTTTAGAGCATTCTGGGCTCCTCCTAAGGGCATTCCCATTACACCCATTACCTGTCTTGACATAGCACTTGACATAGCTGTCATGGCTGACAGTGACTCCATATTAAATTGTCAAAGGGATCCAAAAAATTCCATTCTGTCCTTGCTCTATGCAAGGTATCAGGCTGTTTCCAGAAGAAAACGCTAGTGAAGCAGGAGCCTAAAAAAATGCCCAGGAACCACAATCTGGGGACCAGAAGTGTGTTAACCAGAGAAAGAGAGGATGGGTAGGAGAAAAGATGCCTGCGAATGTCTGTAGACAAAACACAGATGAGTTTGTCAGAACAGAATACAGGATGGAATGGACGAAAGATAAGACCAGAGAGGTGAAAGGTTGGATTACGGATGGTTGTGTTTGTGCTTTATCATAAAGGCAATAGAGAAGTCCTATGCAACCTGCTGACCAGCAGCTTTGGCATAACTGGGAGTGATTAGAAATGGAATCACAGCCCAACCCAGTCAAAATTGACCTTTTAAAATGCCCACGGGAGAATCATATGCACACACAAAGTTGAGACATACTTCTCTATCCTGGGTCAGTGGTCAGCAAACTGCGGCTCACGAGCCACATGCAGCTCTTTGACCCCTTGAGTGTGGTTCTTCCACAAAATACTCTGGCCTGGGCAAGTCTATTTGGGTGAGTCTATTTTGAAGAAGTGGCGTTAGAAGAAGTTAAAGTTTAAAAAATGTGGCTCTCAAAAGAAATTTTAATCGTTGTACTGTTGATATTTGGCTCTGTTGACTAATGAGTTTGCCAACCACGGTACTGGGTGAACCCTGTTCCCCTCTACCCACCCGTTTTCCAACTGGCCCTCTGGTAACAATCCCCCAGGGTGCTTGGTGGGCATTGAGATTCCCCACCTTTCCCTGGACCTTCTCCTTCAGGGGCTCTGAGCTGAAGTCCAGGAGTCTTTTTTTTTTTTTTTTTTTTGCCAGCAAGTGTTCAAGGATGATTCTTACCTTAGGAAAGTTTGGGAAAACGTATTTCCTGATCCCCAACTCAGCAAAGGTAATCAGCTCTAGGTTCCCAAGGCACTTTATCCTTAATTGTGACACAGCATTAATGGGCTGTCCTATAATTTTTTTTTTAACATATCTGTTTTCCTTGGTAGACTCTGAGTGCTTTGCTTTTAATCTGCTGTCATGTTGCCAGCGCCTGGCAGGGTGCCGTACACTCAACACCCAAGTGCATCCATGAATAACAATGACCGCCACATGGCGCATTAGTGTGAGTCTATAGGGCAGACCAGAGGTCAAAATGACAGTAAAACAGAAAGTAGCTTTAGTTTGAATGAGCAATTTATTAGTAGCGTCTTGTTCTGGATATTCAAATCAAGGTCAGAGACTGTTCCTGTTTACCAGTTCCAGCTGGAATTTTCTTCACCCTAAAACTGGACATCTCCATTCCTCTTAACAGCTGCCGATTGGGGGTGGGAGGGCCTGCCTCCCTCCAGCCATTGCACCCTGAAAACGCCTTCAAGTCATCCGACTGCTTTAGACCATTTGACCTTCTGTGACAGCAAATTCCTCCAGCTGACCACAAGTGGCATGAAGTTATTTCCTTGTATTTGTTCTAAATTTCCTTCTTAACCAGTTGGCCTCGTTTTAGGAAATAACTTCGAAAGGAGCAATTAATTCAGTTGTTATTTTGATATGGTGAAGGGAAAGAAGGAGATATAAATACTTCTTAAATATCTCAAATCCTCTTATTTATTTTCACCTTATATTTTTTTCTGGATGTAGAAATCATATGCATCTATTCTGCAAATGTTGGGGGAAAACTGAAAAATGCAAAGAATATTTATCCTACCAGATAGAATGTTATGATTATATTATCTGTGAATATGATTTAGTTTCAAATAGTCACATTAGCATGTTCTCGTATGTAAATGAAAAATGTAATGTTTTTGTCTGTGCAATGCTTTGGACACCTAAGTTATCTGATGCTCCAAGCGAAGAGAAGAAATGGGGACTGAACTCCAGTGAGGAATTCTGATTTTGGAAATGAAGCTGCTGACTCACAGGCTATACAGTTGACCATGGGATTTTAAAATACTGTATTTAGGAGTATTCGTGGCGTTCGTTCCAGAACTAACGGTCCATTTTTACCCATCTGAGCTTCAGCTTACCTAAGGGCCAGGCTTATTCACACTCACCATGCTCTATGACATAGAACAATATGTCTTCTGCCTCGTCACTCCTCCTAGATGCTCTGACTGGGCATCTTCCTGCCTCCTGGCATTTGGAATGACTTCTAATCTGAACTACACATATTCCCTTTGACGGATAACTTTACCAACCAGGGAGCCAATAACAAGCCCCTTTTGGCATAGCTCCAGGATCTCCCACACTTGTGAACCACCATGGGTTGCTCATCAGGTAACTATCAGGACTAAATCATATATAACAAAGAGCTAATATGCTAATTAGACCTGACAGTGGAATGACCTTCCAGAATGACCAGTGTTTGGGGGGGGAATCAGGACCACAAGGCTGCCAAGGGCCTACACTTGCATGAATTTTGTGCATCGGGCCTCTAGTATATGAAGAAGAAGAAAAGAAAAAAAAAAACCTATCATGGAAGTAACTTGAGAAGTTATTTATTCAAATTACCTACTCAATACAGGATTCATTCTGACAGTGTCCTTGACCAGTGGTCATCTAGCATATTTATGCCTCCATCCAATGGCAGCAAGGCAGCCTGTTCTAATGTGATCAAGCTTCATTTTTGTCATGAGCCAAACCCTATAACACGCCACGCACTAATTGAGTTCTGGCTTCTGTGTCCACACAAAGCAGGCCTCACCCAAGTCTAGGAGCCAACCCTTACATAAGAAAGCCTCCATTGTTTTTTCTTTTTCAGGTAAACATCCCTTGCAGCTTCAACAACTCTGTTTGTAATGAGCTTTTGCTCCTCTTTATTTTTCTGATTGTTTCACCTAGAACTTAGTGGCTTGAAACAACACAACTTATTTGTTGTTACATTTCTGGGGGTTTGAAGTGCAAAATAAATCTTGCTGAACTAAAATCAAGGTGTCAACAGGGCTGGTCCTTTCAAAGTTCATCACTTCAGTTTCCCTCTGTGTCTCTCTTCTATAAGGAGGCTTGTGATTCAAGGCCCACCCAGAAAATCCAGGATGATCTTCCAGTCTCAAAAATCCTTAATGGAATCACAGATGCAAAGACCCTTTGCAAAAGGTAACATTTACAGACTCTGGGGATTAGGATTTCGGTGTCTTTGGGTGCTGTTATTCAGCCTATCACAGATACTTCCATCAAGGCACTTTAAGACTACGTTCATTTTTCCATCAACCAAGTTTTGCCATCAATTAAAACCCTCATGCTATTTTTCTCATCAACAGCTATGGTGACTGGTCTGACCTGTGATGGCCATTAGGACTTCCTCCTTCAGGACACATGGTAAGAGTATACCTACCTCCACCTCTAGAGTGAGATGTGGTCCTCTGACTTTCTTGGTCAGCATGATGTGAGATGACCTATATAGCTTTGCTGAGCACTTTGAGAGATGAGAGCTTTTTCTCTGACACATGACAGCAATTAGATGATAGCTTTCCATCAGCCTGGATCCAAGGGTGAGGAAAATATAGAGCAAAAGTCTCAAGTGACCCACTGTGGGTACATTAGGTGAATAAGAAATAAGTCCTGGACTTTGGCAGCTTATTTGTTTTAATCTAGTCTATCCTAACTGATAACAAACTCTTTCTATGAATCAGTCTATTTTTAAAATCTGAACAGAGAACTTCTCATGTATTCCCATTAAATTTCATCTCTTCTATGGTGACCAAGTCTTTAAGACTTTCCCAAAGTCTAATAATATTGATCCAGTCATGATATACAATACATACTTGATAACTTTAAAATCTGATAAGTATGTCTCCTGTGTTGTTGGTTTTTTTTTTCAAAATTACTGAGTTGAAAACATTTATTAGGACCAGTGCATCCAACTCTGTAGTACATATAGATGCATTATCATTCAGACTATGTTTCTTCATCTTAGCCATAAAATTTTCAAAGTACTTAGTTAAGTTTCGCAGAATATTTTCATTATAATTCTAGTAGCCTTTTAAAAAAATTAGTTGCCTGCCCTAACCGGTTTGACTCAGTAGATAGAGCATCAGCCTGCGGACTGAAGGGTCCCAGTCCGATTCCAGTCAGGGGGCATGTACCTTGGTTGTGGGCACATCCCCAGTAGGAGGTGTGCAGGAGACAGCTGATCAATGCTTCTTTCTCATCAGTGTTTCTAAGTCTCTATCCCTCTCTCTTCCTCTCTGTAAAAAAATCAATTAAAAAATTTTTTTTAAATTAGTTGCCCAATTTGCGTGGCTCAGTGGTTGAGTGTCAATATATATAAGTAGAGGTAACAGTTTGATTCCCAGTCAAGGCATATGCCCAGGTTGCCAGCCTAATTCCCAGTAGGGGGTGTGCAAGAGGCAGCCAATCTATCTTTTCTCTCATCATTGATGTTTCTGTCTTTCTCTCCCTTTCCCTTCATCGCTGAAATCAATATACATATAATTATATACTTTTAAAAATAAATATATAGTATATGTATGCATATATACATATATGTTTTTAATTAATTTAGTGTGACAATTTGGGAATCCAAACCAACTTATAGTAAACAACACATTCTTTACTAAATACTCCTAGATCATCTGATTATTAAAGATTCTAAAATTGTTCATATAAATATTAATTTGGCATTATTAGACCATTTCTTCATACTTGGGACAGCAAAGGGAAATTATATTGCACTCTAATGGTTTTAGCTTGACTGCAAAAATCCTGAGCAGAGACAAATGACATTAGACTTGCCATACCTTACTATATTTCCCTTGTGCTCACCTGCCTTTTAAAAATCAAATGTAGCAGGTACCCAAGCATGCAGTCATCTTTTAAGGAGAAGGAGGAGAAATTTGTGCAGAAGCCTCTTTTTCTAGTTTTAATCTCTATATATTAACTAAGCAAATTATGATACTTTAATAGACTCCCTGAGGAGAAAGCCTGGCATAGTTCAGTGGGCTCCAGAATCAAAATACCAGTGTTTGAATTTTGTCTTTATCACTTTCAAGTTACATGAGATTGTACAGATTTTTAAATCTGTCATCTTCAGTTTCTTCATCTGTGAAGTAGTATAATAATATCGACCTTGTAGTGTTATTTGGAGCATTAAATTAGATAATCCAGGTAAATAACATAGAATAAAATAAGTGCTCAATAATTTTTTTTGATGTTATATAAGATTTCCCCTTGCACTGCAGGGCATAAAAATAAATAAATAATTAGTAAATTAATGTGTTGGTTAATAGCACATGAAAGAGGAGTACCTATCTCCTACTAAACTGTTATATGAGATAAGAGAAATCATGATGAGTTAAGTATAGACCAGATGTTGCCTAGTGCTTGGGGAAATTTGACTGCAGTTTCCTTTAAAATGGGGGGTGCATGCCTTTACAAGTCTTACTCCTTGACAGATGGCATTGACTCAACATGACCCAGGTGGCAAAGCCTAGACACACTTGATTACTTTTTTTAATGTCATTTGGCTATCTTGATTGATGGGAGATTAAAAGCAGAAGATCATCAGGAAACCTGGGAAATATCACCATTAATTTTAGTTCTCTCTCGCTCTTTGTTTTTATTTATCTTTATTATTGAGAGTATTACAGATGTCCCCCATTTTCTCTCTTGAGACAATAAACTTTCTGAAAAAACATATTCAGGATTTTTGAAAGAAAAAGAAAAAAACCCTTCAATATCACTAATCCAAAATATTTTATGTTTCTTTAGAGTACCTTTTAAGTAAAACAAATTTTTGAAATTTGCTAAAGAAGAGCAGGGCTATCATATTTGATTCTGATATTATTTCTGATATTTGTTGGTTTACTTTAATTTCCATAAAATATTTATGTTAAGAAATCTAAAAGTATGAGGCATGGTAGCTTACTTTATTTTTATGAGCAGTTAATAAAAATAAAGTCTTCTTAAACATCCATCAGCTCATCAAACTGATTTTTGGATAATATATATATTTTATCTTTTATATAATGTTTATAACAATGTCAACAATATTGAGCCTGTCATTATTATTTACACTTATAATTCTTCAGTTTCATTTGTGTGACATGTTATATTTACTAAAAAAGGAAGGAAGCGTGGCCCTCCTGCCCATGTGTCTGTCTGTCCCTCTCTTTCTTCCTTTAAAATAGCATATCTGTCAATCATTTCAGTATGAGAATGTTGAGACACTATGTCTCCAGGCCCTTTCATCTGTGTGCTTATTTTCTGAAGTGCATTCCTTCACCAAATCCTGGTCCGCCCCACCCCTCCTAAAATAACACTATGCCACTTGGAGCCCTTCCTCAGCCCTCCCCCGCTTCCCTAATTGCACGTAAGACTACTGTGGAAGTAGCTGAGAATAAGGGGTTGTCAGGATTACCTACATAATTTATGGGGCCCAGTTCAAAATGAAAATGCATGACCCTTGGAGAGAGAGAGAGAGAGAGAGAGAGAGAGAGAGAGAGAGAGAGAGAGAGAGAGAGAGAGAGAGAGAGAGAAGAAACAGTGCCACTTGAAGCACTAAAGTAAAAAGCCTTTTCCTTCCTTCTGTATTCTCTCTTGGCTTGTCACGGTGTTTCCTAGTTGCTATTTAGTGTCATTCTAAGTAAAGGGAAGATAAACATTTGATTCATTAGCAGGAATTTTACTGCCCATCTTTACATGATGGAAGGCCAATTTTTTATTTTGACTACATTTGACTCATACAAAAAAATCACTGAAATGACATGATTCATTGTTTGTCCACGTATCATGTGTCTTTTTTTCTTACAAAAAAACAGTAGGAATGAGGCACAAAACTCACTGAACCATTTTAATTTCACTTCCTGCTGTGCACACATTTTAATCACAATGTTACCTTTGAATTGATGAGTGTCAGGAAGGATTGAAATGCAAAGTGACAGTGCGCTGCAGTTGCTTTTCTGTTCCTTCTAGATCATCACTTTCAGCACAAGGCGTTGGGGAATACAGGGAAGTAACAGGGTATGATAGGGTTCCTCAGTGGCTTGTGACTCTCCAAACACCATTGCTTTCTTTCTGTATTCAGAGCAAGTTTTGATTTGAACAGAAGTGAGGCCACTTGGGCTAGCAGCACTCCCCTCTCCCACGTGACTCACTCATAGACATATGACACCTTGAACTCACTTTGTGCCTCACTGGACTCCCATGCAGAGCCTAAACTGAATTCCAGAATCCTGTGCTCACGGGGCATTTATGTACACTACATGCACACTGGGCAGCAAGAAATGGCTGGGTACACACATATTGTGTGTTCTCCTCTGCTCACCTGCGCCATGTCCTACAAAACACAAGATCAAAGACAAGATTATCCGGAACTTCAAAGCTGGTAGCAGTGCAAAATTAAACCAAGCATAACTTCCAGAGAACCTCTGGATGAGCAGGTGAGAGGTTTTGGACTGTGATGACTCTGAAGTCCCAGAACACTCTATACAGATAGCCACTCCCTCCTCAAATAGTCTCTTCTCTCGTTTCCATGAGCCCTCCTGTTTCTCACCCCCCACCCCCACCCCCCTAGCCCCCCACTCTCTGCCACCGCCAAAGGTTTCTCCTTAGCCATCCCAGAGGTCCTTGTTTTGTGGGGCTGAGAGCTTACGCAATTTGGGGTACCCTTTTTAGAAATAATATAAAATTACAAGTTCACCATTGGGTCAAAAGTAAGCATTATGTAGGATAAATAAATTGCTAAAAATTGCAAATTTATAAAAGCTTGTTTTTCATGAACACTCATCTCTAATAACATTTTGCTACATTTTTTGGTGGCATACTCATTAATCTCTTCTTTAAATGATAAAGTTTGTTTATCATAATATTGCTGGTAGAATAAGAATGATAATTCATCTTGCTTTCGCACAATGAATAGAAATTAGTTTTATAATTTAATGTCGGAGAGTTTTCTTTCCGGTCCACCAGGAATAATGTCAATGTCATTTACATTTTTAGGATTGTTGGCAAGTTTGGGCAGACTTCATTCACATTTCTCTTCCCTATGAGCTGTCAGATTTAGAAGAACTCCTCCCAGGCTTGTTTTGTTTATTTCAAACTCAGTTTTCCCTCTGTGTCTGGTGCTGAGCAGTGTGGGTCATGGTCCTGTCTTCATGAGACCTTTGGTTTCACATCCCCAGCTTTCCATCCAGCAGAGTCAGCAATATACAAGGCAGGAATATTCCTGAAGGGCACTTGGACAGTTAGCATTGACTTAAAGACAAAGAGAAAACATTCCCAAACACACACAAAATATAATATCCCACCTGTGATGCTTAATTTTAGGTCAACTTGGCTGCACCGTAGTCAAACCTTATTCTGAGTATTTCTGTGAAAGTGATTTTGAGATCAGATTAACATTTAAATTGGAGGACTTTGAGTAAATTACCTTCCATAATGTAGGTGGGACATATCCCATCAATTGAAGACCTTAATAGAACAAAGACTGTCGTTCCCTGATGCAGGAGGGAATATCTGTGTTTTCTGATGGTCTTAGGTGACCCTACTAGCGATTCTCAACCTGTGGGTTCTCAATTGAGAACCGCTAGCAGGGTCACCTAAAATCATTGGAAAACATAGATATTTATATTAGAATTCACTAACAGTAGCAAAATTACAGTTAGGAAGTAGCAACAAAAATAATTTTATGGTTGGGGGTCACCACAACATGAGGAACTGTATTAAAGGATCACATTAAAAAGGTTGAGAACCACTGGTCTAGATGATAGATATATAGATAGATAGATAGATAGATAGACAGACAGACAGACAGACAGACAGACAATCTCATATTGGTTCTGTTTCTCTGGATAACACACTAATACACTACTAACCTCCCCTTACACAAGCTTTGACAGGTCTCCAAAAGGCACCCCAATACCCAGAACGTACAGAGATGTGACAGAGTAGACACCAAGTATAAAAATACAGCAATCTTATGGTGACTCGATTACAATGAGAAGATCTCATAAAAGACTTACAGAACTGTGGGACCACATTTACAAATGGCCTCATGACGCCCTACAAGACACTCCTAGAGAGAGGTCCCAGGAGCTTAAGCTGGGTGAGCTCCCTGATCAGTTCCCTCCTGGTCCCACCTTCGAAGCTAAGGGGCCCTTTGCTCCTCAGAGCCCTGCTTCCTAGTCAGCTCATGCACCATCCGGTGTGGGGAGTAAATTTCCTCCCTTCTCACCAACACCAAGATCTCTCTCCAGCCATGCTCCCCTCCCTCTGTCTATCTCCTTTTCCTTTCAGTTGAGCCATTTTCACCAGCCTCCAAACATGGATGCTTTCTTCATCTTAAAATAAAACCTTTCCTGTGTCTTTACTTTCCTCCCTGGGTACCACTTTGTGTCTCTGCTTCTATTGATCACAAAACTCCCAGCAAGTCTGTGCTCAATGCCATCCTGTTTTCTTCTTCCACTGTCTCTTCAACCCATTCTAATCAGCTTGGTGGAAAACAAAGGACCTGGGGCTTTGGAGTCCCTGCCACAGTCCCAGACAGCTCACTCCCTTGTTTGTTTGTTTGTTTGTTTTTAATATATTTTGTTGATTTTTTTACAGAGAGGAAGGGAGAGGGATAGAGAGTTAGAAACATCAAAGAGAGAGAAACATCGATCAGCTGCCTCCTGCACACCCCCTACTGGGGATGTGCCCACAATCAAGGTACATGCCCTTGACCGGAATCAAACCTGTCCTCAGGCCTATCCTCTACCCACTGAGCCAAACCGGTTTTGGCTCACTCCCTTATTTTAATGAGAGAAAAACAAGTTCCTGTCCTACAGAAGCCCCGATTATTTGGTATTCTGTTTTATTGTGTGTTTTGTGTGGCTGACCTGCATTGGTGGGAATCCTGGGAGTGTTGGGATGAGAGTGAATTCTTACTAGAAGGTTGCTGAGTATGGTGTTTCATTTCAACGTCTCTCTGTTCCGTGGCAGTGACCAGAACAAGGGAACTTGGTATGAGAAGGTGGAAACAGGAGCCTAAAGAGATCTCTGCCTCTCAAAAGAGAAAGCAGCTGAAGAGGTGGTGGGTTTGTTTTCCTTCAAGCTAAGTGGCCAGAGCCAAAAGGAGAAAGCTGGGGGCCGGCGTGTGTTCTCACCTGCTCCAGGTGAGGCTGTCCCAGCTGTGAAAACACAATCGCTACCAGGCAGGGAACTTGCTCTACACACTCTGCCCGCCCGCCCACCTACCAGGTGCTTTGAAACTTGTCCTTCATTGTCCTATGAAAGAGAGAAGGGAACCTACCTTTCTGAGCTCCCAGTATGTCTCAGGTACTGCGTTAGACATCAGGTACACCCATCTCACTCAATCCGTCCAATCCTCGGAAATGGGTGATAACCTCCCAGCCTCAGGTTAAACAAATTGTCAAGGACAAAGTTGTAGAGCAGTAAAGTTCAATTATGAACCCAGTTCTGCCTACCTCAAGTTTATGACCTATCCAGGGTAGGACAGAAGGAAGAAATAGACTTGAGAGACCTCATGGAGTTGTGAGCACTGATCAACAGTGGGAAGAGGGACAAATTGCTTGAATTCTGTGAGTCTCAGTTTCCTCCTGTATAAAATGGGTAAATAACAGAATACAAAGAAAGCTTTTCTAGCAGTGCCCTTAGCCCTTATCACCAGTAGGGCTAACAGCACTGTTGTTGTTATTAGGTTTGGCCAATGTTAACACCCAAGTACTTTAACTAACAGTACTATCACCCCTTCATTTTCACCCCTTCATTATCACTCTTTCATTTATGCAGGAGTGACAGACAGCCTTCTGAGTGCCTGAGATCCTTCATTATGGAATAGACACACCCCCTGCTCTCAAGGTGCTGATATTCTAGTAGAGGAAGGCAGACAATAAACTCGTAATCACAGTAAGCAAGTAAACCAGCGGCCAGCAAATCTGTTCTGAAAGGGATAGTTAGTAGGAAATATTTCAGGCTCTGTGGGTCATAAGGCTTCTGTTTTGACTTCACAAAAGCAGCCATGGACAGTCTGTAAATGAAGAGTGTACCTGTTCCAATATAAATGCATTTCAAAACCGGGCTTTGTGAAAGATTTAACTCAGAAGCCACAGTTGGCTGACCTCTGAGGGAAACAAGGATTATACAAGATTACTTCCAAGAAATACTAAATGCTATAAAAAATAAAAAAATAAATCAGTGGAGCAGTGTGTTACAGTATGAAAGGTGTGTCGGTGCAAATTAGATGGGCTGACCGGAGGGCACCTGAGCTGAGCACTGAGAGAGGAGACAGGCAGCCATGCGGTGAATGGGAGTGAGTTGAAGGTGAGGAAACATTGCAGATGAAGGAAACACGTGTGCAAAGGCCCCGGGGCAGGATCAAGCTTTGTTGGTGTGCTCCAGGAGGCCAGTATGGGTGCAGCATCAGGGAGAGAAGACACAGGAGCCAGGTCCTGCAGGACTTACTTAGCCTAAAGGAGCTGTTATTTGGTGCTAAGTGTAAACGTTCCTTGCCGAGTTTAAATGCAACAGTAAAGTGTTGTTGAGTTAATTTTAAAATGTCATTCTAGCTGCGGCAGAACAGAGACATCACTGGTGACAATGACAGCTAAGAGTGGGGAGGGTTGAGGAAGAAGGGGTGATAGGCAGTGGAGACCCCCTGAGGAGAGAATTCCTGGGATGTTTCGCTGAGAAGACAATATGGTTGTAGCTGGGGGAAGATGTGTCCTTTTCTTTCTTTTTTTTTAATTGATTTCAGAGAGGATGAGAGAGGGAGATAGTGATAGAAACATCAATGGTGAGAGATTGATTGGCTGCTTCCGGCACAATAGGAGATCGATCCCACAACCTGGGTATGTTGATTCCTTGATTGGAATAGAACCCGGACCGACGTTCTATCCACTGAACCAAACCAGCCAGGGCAAGGTGTGTCTTAATTGAGATTTAAGGAAAGGCTACTAGAGCATGTTGTCTGCTGAGCAGGAAGGTCTGATGCGGAAGGAGATGCTGGAATGAGGAGGGATGAGGAGGGACTCAGGGGGAATGGGGAGGAGATGATGCAGTCTGGTGAGAGCAGCAGGTTGGATGATGGCTTTGAAAGAGAATATGGAGGAGCCCTCATCTGTGAGTCCAGTGAGTGTGGTGTTCCCAGTGTCTTCTCTTGATGCCTTTCCCACTTGTGCCTGACCTGAACTTGATCCTGCATCACCATGGATACACTGCCCTTCCTCTCCCTAACCCTCTCACCCAACGGTATGTAATAGCCAGAATCCTTTGATCTCTAAAGGCTGTAATCCTCTGCCTTTCAAGATAATGAGTTAACCCAGTACATTTTTCAGCATAAATGTGCAAACCACCTGATCTCCCAGTTTACTAAGGGACTGAGCTGATACAGGGCATCGAATTTGAAACTCCCTCTTCCATTGTCCTCTCCATCTTACAATCAATCTCCCCTTTCCCTGAAATATTTATCTTCCTTCTGTATTCCAAAAAATCACCCTCACTCCAAGTTAATCCCACCTTCTCTGATGATCCAGGGGCGGAAAAACTTGTTTCTGCTAAGGGCCATTTGGATACTTATGACATCAGTCTTGGGCCATACAAAATCATCAGCTTAAAAATTAGTCTGCTGTATTTGACCAAACATTTAATTAACTCAGGCCTAATGCCTTAGCAGGCCCAGACCAAATTATTTCTCGGACCTTAAAGAGCCCTCGGGCCAGATGTTCCCCATCCCTGAAACTATAGCCACAGCCACAGAGATTCTTCTGCACAACCCTCTACCTTCTTAGCAATTCTCTCTCAAGTTCATTTTGAATGCATATATGTAATCTCCTCAAGCAGATGCTGACATTTTTTTAGACCTAACCCCCCCAAAGGCAAGTTCAATAATTTATGAAATAGTAAGTGGGAACAGCAGAGTTCTCGTACTGACTCAGAGAACAGATTGTAAACTTTTCAGAATTCTGTGAGCCAGTTGTGAAACACAGCCATTATTCAAAATTGTTACATAAAGTTATAGTTAAGTAAATAACACTAAATCTTAATAACTCAACACTCATGTTTTACAAATTATTCTGGTGCATTTTTGCCATTATCTACGCATTTGAGATTATGTCCACTATATCTATGTATATGGTGGAAATACTATCTAATGATGAGTTTCTGTGCATCTCTTCTCAACCATGTTCAGTGATGGTGGCTTGAAATCAGGTAAGAGCATTTACACCACAGAAATTGGCACATGCTGTGGATAATTCAGGGTTATCTTCCCAAGAAGGTCAGCTGTCATTTACCAGTACACTGCTGATTGTAAACCAATTTAATAGAAGCTTCTAACAAACTTTCCAGGTTTATCTCCTATAACTACATACACAATCGATCTCTCTCCCCATCCCCTAAACAACTTTTGATACTCTATGCTGAAAATATTTTATACTTCTGGGTCATTCAGCGTGCCCTTTGCTTAGAATGTACTTTTTTCTCTTTTCCACCCGGTAGACTCCTACTCATCCACAGAGCCCTGGTTCAAGTGCAGCGCTGGGAATTTTTTTCCTGACTCCAGTATTAATTAGCTAATGCTGCCATAACAAAGCACCCCTAACTGGGTGGCTTAAACAGCAGACATTGTTGTTGTTGTTTATTTTCTTCTTCACAATTCTAGAGTCCAGAAGTCCAAGAGCAAGATGTTGGCAGGGTTGGTTTCTCCTGAGGCCTCTCTCCTTGGCTTGCATATGGCTGCCTTCTCTGTGCGTCTCATATGGCTTATCCTCTGTAAATGCATCCGTGGTATCTCCTGTGTGTCCAAATTTTCTCTTCTGATAAGGACTAGTAGTCAGATTGGATTAGAGCCTACCTTAGTGGCCTCATTTAAACATAATCACCTATTTAAAGACCCTATCTCCAAATACATGCCCTAACTGGTTTGGCTCAATGGATGGAGTATCAGCCTGCGGCATGAAGGGACCCAGGTTCAATTCCTGTCTAGGGCATGTACCTTGGTTATGGGCACATCCCAATAAGGGGTGTGCAGGAGGCAGCTGATAGATGTTTCTCTCTCCTTGATTTTTTTTTTTTTTTAACTCCCTAGCCCTCTTATGGAAACGTCCATAGCCATTTTGAAATTACCTTTTAGTATCTTTCTGTGTAACTGCTCTATTAATTTCATTAGAGACCCTGACTTATTCATCTTTATATTTCTCATACCTGCATCATACATACATAGAAAAAAAATTTAAGTAATCAAAAGAATAGAAAAAGAAATGAAGTTCTGTTCTTACAGAGGAAATGTGTATTTTGCTCTTCAAAATAATAATTACTTTCTAATTTCACAGATATCTATATTTTCAAAAAAAATACAGAAAAGGGTCAAGAATAACTTTTTAAGTTGATTGAGAGAGAGAGAAAGATGGATTTGTTTTTCACCCAAATGCATTCATTGGTTGATTCTTATACGTGCCCTGACCAGGGATCAAACCTATAAATTACCTTAGCATATCAGGACGATGCTCTAATTAACTGAGCTACCTGGCCAGGGCCCAAAAACAATTTTTTAATTGTCCTGGTCCTTGTTATCTCTAGATAACAGCTGTTAAACATTTTGTTTGTTTTTTTTCTTCAAAGCTTTCTACAGGATTAATTTTATCAGATGGAAAGTGACAGGCAGCTGCTCCTTAGTATCTATCCTTTCCTTCTTGCAAGTAATAGCTTTTAGCTGAGTAAAGAAGAACCTAGAATGAATATTACATTTCTCAGGATTCCTTGCAACTGATGACTAAGTTCTGCTCAATAGAATAGGAGTCAGTGTGCTGTGTGATGACTCCTGGGAATCTGCCTTAACAGGCAGCAGGCCTGGTTCCCCCCCGCCCCACCCCCTCCACCACACACACACACTCCCCCACAACCCTGGTCAGTCATCGTCCTTTGTTGCTTCCTGCTGCTTAGGAAGCTGAAACCTCCTTCTCAAACTGCAAGCCTGAGCCCCTGTGGACACCCACAGAAAGAGCCTGCTGTAAGGCAGGGCCCCTGGGGACCTTATGGAACATCCTGGGCCTCTAGGCTTTGTTTGTGAAGGAAACATAAACACGCCTGCCTTAAACCACTGTTTGTTTTAAATTTCTGTAACATACAGATGAAACATAACATACGGTAACTTTTATTTATTCATATCTCCACATCAATGAGTATGGAGAGTATGGTGGATTAAAAATGGCCACGAGGGGTACAGTTTGCTGGCTCCTCAAAATGCTAAACATAGAATTACCATGTGACCTAGCAATTCCACTCCTGGGTATGAGAATTAGAAAGAGGTATACAAGTGTTCACAGCAGCATTATTCACAACTAGAGGCCCAGTGCACAAAATTACTGCACAGGTACGGTCCTTAGGCCTGGTTACAATCAGGGCCATCTTCCCTGGCTCCCCAGAGCCAGCCTGTCCCCCACCGCCACCCACCCCCAATTCCCCTTTTGCTATTGGGTGTCTGATGGCCGGGGGAAGGGACTGAGAGATCGGCTGTTCCTACCTGCTCACCAGCCCTGTCCCCGCTGTCCTCTGTGTGTAGGGCAACTGCTGGTGTGGGGCCTTGGCCTGTTCCTGCCTGCATCCATATACACCCCTTTCCCCCACCGGTTCCCTGGTTGCCATCAAGTGATTGGAGCCTGCCAGCCGGGGAAAGGGACCAAGAGGTGGTTAGTGCGCTTAGTGACTGGGTCCTGCAGTAGTTCTGCCTTTAGGGTCAATTTGCGTATTACCCTTTTATTATATAGGATAGCCCCAAAGTGGAAACAACCAAACTGTCCGTCAGCTGACAAATGAATGAACAAGGTGTGGACTACTCATTCAATAGGATGAAGTGCTGGTACACGCTATGGCATTGACGAACATCGAAAAACATTACGCTGAATTGAAGAAGTCAGGGACAAAAGGCATATATGAGTCCATTTATATGAAATATGCAGAATAGGCAAATCCATAGAGACAGAAAGCAAATTAGTGGTTGTCAGAGGCTAGTGGGAATCTCAGTGACTGCTTAATAGGTATGAAGTTTGCTTTTGGGGCTATCAAAATATTCTGGAACTAAATAGATGGTTGCACAACATTGTTAATGCATGAAATGCAAGTGAACATACTATAAATGAATCCTGGGATTTCCACAGTGTGGAAAAAGACACATGGAGAGAGCGGCCAGCTGTCCCTATTGCCCCAGCCAGGCTCCTGCTGTGTGAGGAAGGCCCTGTTCTAGGACCAGGCACAGCGGAGTACCGGTCTGCATGAAGCTGCGAGAGAGAGAGAGAGAGAGAGAGAGAGAGAGAGAGAGAGAGAGAGAGAGAGACAGAGAGTTGGTTCACTTGCCATCAGCAGCCATCAAGCCCAGTCAAGTCCAGTCAAGCCCCAGAACTGTGAGAAATTATAAATCACTGTTGTCTGAATCCATTTCCTTTTAGGTGGCTCATACAGAGAAACAGTCACTAACATAAAGAGTGGCTGCCATGCAGTTGTCACTCAACCTGCCTCCTGCCTCAAGGCATTGATGCCTTGTCCAGCTAACTATTCTATACAACTCTGTCCGGGACATTCTTATATAAACAACTCTCTGCACCCAGCTGATTTTCCCCCTAATACTCTCGGCAACAGCACACTTGCATTTAATGGAAACATTAGGGAAAGAACATTCTAAACATCGCTAACTCATTAAAGAAGCAAGAGCAATAGTGGTGATTTCAGGCCACGTCAGCTTGGAAAACAAGGCTTTGCCAGGCTGCTGAAGAGTTTGTGTAGAATCGATCCTGTGATGTATCTCATGAGTCATATCCTCAAGTTTTCATTTATATGCTAGCCATAGGCCTTCTGTATTGCCCTTTGAGGTTGCCCAGAGGGTGTGTGGGACCCGTGTGAGTGTGTGTGTGTGTGTGTGTGTGTGTGTGTGTTTGTGTGTGTTAACCTGGGAAGAATGTAAGTGCAGTTAACTTGGGAAGATTGCCTGATGTGAGCCTCTGAGCCAGTGAAGGGAGTAGGATAACTGTTCTGTATGCCTAGGGTGGGGCCACACAGCGTAAAGACCCTTGCCACCTCCCCACTGCAAAGGGTGCTATAGACCCAGGCAGTACCACTGTTTGTCAGATCATATAGGTGAGCCTGACACAGGAGGTCACACACATGGTTAAGTCCAACAGTCCCACCCTTGGGGGACTGTTAGGGGAAAAGAGTACTGCAGTTTGCCTCTGTCCCCAATGAGAATCCACAAGCTCCATCGGGTCCCCAATAAATGCCAGCTCTGAACTTCTGGATGACACCATGTGCACCATAGGGGGTCATGAGGGCCCCAAATGGGAAAAGACGGAGAGTAAAGCCTACACAGGACCTTATCTGAGTCCAGGGTGGCCTGGATGGCACTACTAGACCTAGCCAGTCCTGGCACCAAAAGGGCCATAGACTGTTTTGAGGAATGCATTCCCAAGCACAGTGGTCCACTTTCTTCAATCTACAGGCGTCAGTCCTCCTAAGGTATTGGCAAATTGTAGGCAGCAAAATCTATTTCAGAGAACAAAGAGAGACTTATTAGAGAGTGTTACAAAGTTTGCTGTATCATTGGCAGAACTGGAGTTTGGGCTTTAGGCAGAGCTTCCAGAAACAGTTTGTAGAACCACAGCACAGAGCAGGCCTGGTCAGAGGCCACAAAAACATGCTGACTCTGCCATGCCTGGGCCACCAACATGCAGTTTGTTTCCTGGGTTAAATCTTCAGTGGGGACATCCAACTGGTAGAACTGAAGTTACATTTTTGGAGCAAATGGAACTTGAAGGTTTTCCGATTGGTTGAAGAGATTCACAATGTAAGGACCTTCTAGCACGTAGAAGATGGCCCTGGAAGCCAAGATGAGTTTCACAAGAGGGCTAATGTCAAGGAAAATGAAATTTGAGACAAGCTATTGAACTTGATTATTTTGAGATCATGGCTACCTTCAAGGGAGTGGGATGAAGGGCAAAAATCCTATTGTAAGCGTTAGAGAGTGGGAATTTTTGAGCATGCTTCCAGAAAGGCTGTGGACTATGCCCCAGATGGAGTTGTCAGTGCTGACACCAGGCCAGGCCTTGAGATACGGTCTCATGGCCCCTTCCCAGCACGTAAGCTTTCTTTCACAGAACACTGTCAGCTTTCTGAAGAACAGGATGACCCTGTGAATAGCATGGTCGTCAATGTCATGATCCTGACATAGCTTAGGAAAAACTGTTTTGTCTTGGGTTGCTCTGCAAAAACAGTGTGTGGTTAATGTGCTTAAAAGTGGTCCTGCACTAAGGGTCGCTGCTGCTCTCTAGTCTCCCTGCATGGAGAATGGCAGAGCAGTCGCCCGGCTAGTCGCTCACACCGCCGCTAATAAAGGCTCCAATGGTCATTCACCTGCATCCAATCCACAACAGTAAGGCGCTGGAGTTGATTGTTTAGAGATGAAGTGTAGACAGTGAAAAATTAGGGGTTTGAAAGGAGATGGCTTAACAGTTCAGGGAGCAATTAGGTGGGGGGAAAAAACAGCTACTTTCAAGTCAAATACACACAATCACATATATTGGCTTGGATAATGTGAGCAGAAAGATTCAGGAAGGGGAGGAATATGTGAGGGCACAAGATTCAGAAGTGGTTAACATTAGCCTAATCAACAGTAACAACAGAGGTGGAAAGATGGTAACTCTGGAGAGTCAGCCTCGGAATCTCGGTAAGAAAAGATGGGAGCATGCAGATAAAAGAAATGGGGAAGGAGGGGAGCTGTGGAACAGAATAGGCCATCACCGAGTGTTCCCAGGATTTATGCCACTTGTTTATCACATTCAGCAAGACCGGACTAACCACTATAAATGGACGTGGATTAATTTATGAAAACAACTCTCTGTGTTTGTGTGGGTTCTCAATTTAGAAAGCATTCTTGCAGTTTTGAAATCATTGGGATTTAGTCAGAATCAACTGTCCACTGAGTGCCCTCGCTCATCTCGTTTACAAATTAATTTTTTGAGTGTCTTATCCTGGCTTTATTTCTGTACTTTTGCACTTGTTTAATTCTATTACAAGGTGAATCGTTTCAAATTTCCCCCCTCCTCAATTTTATTCTTTTTGTAGAAATCTTTCACAGTCAGTTTCACGTGGGAAAAAAAAATGTCCTTCCAGATTTTTGAATTGCAAGTTATGAGAAATAAAAGAAACACATGTCTACAAATGTTTAAAATTCCCTTAATTTTTGTTTGTTCAAAAAGACAAACACAAGTGAATTTTTAAACATCCAGGTCTATAAGTGACCTGAAAGGAGGAAATGTTGTTTTGTTAACCTTGAAGAACAGTGTTTTACAGTTGTGTCAGTTATTAACCTCTAATTTGTGTGAAAGAGACTTCTAGAACTTTCCCTTTCTGTAACTAGTAATTAAACCATTACTCTGATTGGAGCAATTAGAGGTGAGTGTTTTATACAAACAAAGGTAATGGGAAAGACGCTACACATTAAACACATCCAGATTAAGAACTGCTAAAAAGCAGCCGAATAACAGCAAAGAAAGCAATTTGAAATCACAAAGGAAGTTAAGACAACCCATTTCCACTAAAAACAAACTCTTGGTGGAAAACAAAACAGGACCATTGTAGCAGTTCACTCACATATATGCATACATAATCCTCCCTTAGAGTGGCAAATGGTCCCACCTATATTAAGATAAAGTTTTGTCAATTTCGGATTAATTTGTGCAGTTAAATAAGAGAATGTCGTTTGAGCTTTATTGATGTTTTAATTTGAAAATATAACACTCCATCAACTTGGTGCCTTTGAGAAATAAGTAGGATAACTGGGAAGGAACTTTGCCTTAGAGTATTAACATTCCTGAGCCTCTGTTACTTCTCAGAAGACAGGGTTTAACTGTTTTAGCCCAAACAGCTTTGACCAACGGATTCCACAGATCCTTGAAAGGAAGCACTTAACTTTTAAAAAATGGCAACAAAAGTGGACATTCTTAGAAATCTATTGATTTAAAATATTTCCCCATCTTGACCCAATTTTGTCAAAGCCCTTGTAAATGTAAGACTTCTTTTAAACAACCGATTCAACCCCAAATACATGCAAGTTGGATACCCTTTTTAGAAAGCTTAAAATATGTAACATGACCTTTGCTGTTTATCTAGCAAATAGCCTAACTGTTCAGTTTATCTTTACATCTTGTTGAAATATATATTTATGAGGAAAATCTGATGAATTCTGACAACCGAAAGCAGTGATTCTCACACTCAGAATTGCCTAATAGGGTGCTTACCAACATTCAGATTCTTAGGCACTCAGCCCACACCTGAGGTTAAGAAACATACTTTGTTTTTTGTTTTTGTTTTTTAACAACAGTCCCAGGTGAGATAAACTTTTTAATTATAATAAGTTAGTAAAATTCAACCCTTATGGATTGGATCTGGCTCATATTCTTCATATGAGTCAAGTTGGGGGGGGTAGTTAACTACATCTTCTTAGAAATCAACAAAAATGTGACTTTTAAAAACTTAAGGCTTTATTTTGAGAGCAGTTTTAGGTTTCTATAAAAATGGAGGAGAATGTGTCCATCTATTCCCTCACTGCACCCTCTCCCTTAGCTTCCTCTATTACTAACATGTATTAGTGAGGTAAATGGCTGCAATTGATGATCCAATATTGGTAAGTCTCATGGCCAAGACTGCCCAATACATTACTCAGTGCCTGGGCTGTTGCTGGGACCAGCGCCCCACCCACCCACACACCCACTTGAACAAGCTGCCTGGTAATTTCTCTTGGAAGATGTTCTGTACAGATTAATAATAGCATAATGACGGTAATTGTTCTGCTCCCATATTTGAACGCAGGTGGCAGGAGGACTCATTTGACTAAGCACTTTGACTAGTGCCAGGGATTGCTGTTATTTATCCTGGCTCTATCTTCCATCCGGGACACAGTCTTTATTGGCCTAAGCGTCTAGACCTACGAAACAGGGCAACTATAGCATAGTGCACTATCACAAATTTACACCATGACATGTTCCAAAGGGGGGCCGGCTGAATAAATATTAAGGCTGGGGAACTGCTCTGAGAAGGGTTATAAACGTGAGGAGTTTCACACAAGGATTCATTCATTCTTTGAGAAAGAGAGGAAGATAAAAATTTGAAATCGAAGTTCCCTTTCTTAAGGAGCTTCCATTTTCCCAACTGAAGACCGGTAGGACATCAATAAAACGTCCCTTACAACACGATGTAGTTCCTTCAACAGTCTTAGAAAGAAGTCACACCCATGGCTCCGGGGAACTGGAAGCAGAGTGAGCGGCTTGGCATCTGGTAGGCTTCCACTGGAAGGAGTGACTTTCTGGCTTGACTTTCAAAGCATGAGTTGGCAAATCCCAGAGAGCGCGTTTCTAACTATTTGTGGTGAAGAACCAGTCATTTTTGTCTCCCATCTGCTGGGAACCAATAGGAGATCCCTGCTGTGCCAGGTATATGACTCATCATGCAGTCTGACAACACCCAAACTGGTTTAAACTCGGTTCAAAGAGTCCAAGGATCATGCGTTAGGATGTCATAGCATTTTAAAATCGTTACAGAGGTTTCTAAACCTTTGTCCTGCATTGCTCTGCCTGTGACAGACAGGCCTCAGTTCGCACATCTGCACAGGAACAGGGGACACCCTCCGAGGTCTTGTTAGAAATGCAGGTGGTCAGCGCTCGCCCCACTGACCTCCAACCTTGAACACATTTCCCAAGTGACTCCTGTGCACGCTCAAGTCTGAGGACCTGCCATACAGGAAACCAGGACTCCGCCCGTACCTGGTGGGTTCGATCCTTCGTCCATCGACTTTCTTATCTCTGTTTCCTTTAGGTCCCAGAACAAGGTTACCTTTTTTTTAAAGGTGCAATTGGCCACGCCCTCTTCCAGTTTACAAAACTGCTTTTCCCCCGCCCCGCGGCTAGGAAAACGTCTGTTAGCCTGACCGCAGGAGAGAAACTCAAGACGGGAAAGAAAGCAGCTTCCAGAAATTCTGATTTAGCCTCCGTTCACCGCTTTGATCTGACCCCACCGCAGGGGGAAGCTCCGCGAACCGCGCTTCCTTCCCGGGGTCGCTCCTCTGGCCGAGCTGCATTAATGAGATCCGCGCTGAGCGGGTTCCAGGGTCTGCTGGAGATCAAAGGCACAAAAGAATCTCTCCGCCCCTCCTCCCCGGCGACTATTTGGTTTCTATCACCCGAGGAAGAAAGTCAACTCCCCCGCCAGCCTTTAGGTGGGGAGGCGGGGACAGGAGTGGAGCCACTGGGAACCCGCCTTCCCGGCCCGCCGCCGCCGCCGCAGAGCCTGGAGCGGCCCAGGCGGGGGAGTGGGCGGGGCCTACAGCCCAGGCGCGGAGTGGGCGGAGCCTACAGCCCAGGAGCGGAGTGGGCGGGGCCTGGGTGGTAGGCGGGGCGGGGCGTGCCAAGGAAGCGCGGGGCGGGGTTGGCTCCCGGACTGGGCTCCTGGAGGGGCGGGGCGACGCGGCCTGGCGGGCGTGGCCTGGAGAGCGGATAGGGGCGGGGCTTGTGCGGATCGGGGCGGGGCTTGTGCTCCCGGTCTGCAAGTCCCTGAGCCTCCTCGCTGAGCCGGCTGAGCCGCGGAGCCCGAATACTTTTCGCGGCGGCGCTCGCACCGGGAAAACGACTCCGGGGCTCGCCTTGTGTGGCCGCAGTCCCCGTGCCGGCGCCCCGCGCCTCCGGGCCGCAGCTCAGGAGGGAGGGGGAGCACTCCCCAACCCCCCTACCCCCCGCCGATCCCCCTATCCCCGGGGAAGAATGTGCCACCAGCTGTTCTCCGCTCGCGTGCGCTGCGCCCAGAAGTGAAGAACTTGGAGGAAGAAGAGGAGACAAAGGCTGCGCTCGGGACCGATGAGTTAGAGAAGTGGGTTTGGGCAGACAAAAGGTGCTGGAGACGAGCCGGGGGATGAAGCGATGGCCGCGGGAGGACCCCTAGGGCTGCAGAGTGCCTGGGAGCCGCGCCGTGACATGCACGGTTTCTAACCCCGGACCTTCCGCCGGGCTGACTTCTTGGAGCTGGACACCCGACGCGGGCAAGTCGGGAGACGCACGGGAACAATGGACAACTTCTTCCCCGAGGTGAGTGCGCCCGCGGCCCCGCGCGGGCTCCCCGCTTCCTGCCCGGACCTGGCCGGGGTGCCCTGGAGGGAGGAACCTGCCCCCGCGCCGGGCGCCCGCCTGGGTGCCTTGCCCCTAAGCCCTGGAGGGCGAGGCTTCCCGGGAATCGCCTGGAATCACCCCCTCGGGATGAGTGAGCCGAGGCAGGTTTTGTTTGCTCCCGCGCTTCCTTCCCCCTTTGCCCCGGGAGGTAGCGAAGGTGAGCTCCCTTCTGCGCGGGGAGCGGGCTCACCGGGTCCCCGCCGGAGGGGGCGGCGGCGGCGCCCCGGGCCTGGCCGGGGACTGGTGCTCGCCCGGCTACCTGGGTGCAGGAAGCCCCGTAAAATGTTCCGCCGGGACGTGCCTTTCTCCAAGAAAGGTCTGGCATTTCCTTTGCAAAAAAAAACACAAAAACGTGCCGGCTTCCTGTGCGCGGGGTGCAAACCCTTCCAGGGGAGGCGGCTGCGATGAAGGGTGAGCGGGAAAGGCCAGTTTAATCATTCACCGTGTCCTCCGCCCGCCGGACCGCTGGCGTGTGACCTGCACTTCTCCCCTGGAAGCAAGCGCTCTGCAGGGTCTGAGATCCTCCCGGGGGGTGAGATCAAAAGATCAGGTGTTTGTGGCTGACTGCCCTTGGCAGATTTTTGAATGTGAATGTCAAGAAAATCATTTAGGGCTAACCTTGGCCATCTAGAAAAGATTTAACGGATGCTCCTTTTTAGGTTCACGGAGGACGGGACACCTCTGTGACTTGAAATCCTTGACTGGAGGAGAGCCCTCTCCCCTGTCTCTCCCTCTGGGTCCAGCGGTACTGTCCTCTCTTGGCTCCCTTTCCTTTCTTGGCTGTGTTTATTTAATAAAGTTCTGTTTTAAGTTGGAGGTTCGAAGTGGCTCAAAAGTAAACTTGGTTGACTTAAGGGAGTCAGATGTGACTTTTCATGGAAAGCCAGGAAAGGGGGGTGGAGGGTGTTTTGTGAATCCAGGACGGTTCTGGAATGTTCCTGCAAATGAGGTTGGGGAGGGGTTTGCATCTGTGTTCCCTGACTTGCTTTTTCAGACTTGATTGGATAGAAGTCATTCTGCTCTCGGGATGCCCACGTAGACAGCTATTTATAATGGCCAAAGTGATAAATATATTCTTGTGTCATAGTAATACCCAGTTTTTTCATAGTGAATTAGACATCCATTAATATGTATTTCTACCCTTTTTTAGAGAATGAAATCTATAAATGTGAGACTGTAGCGTTTTCTAATCCGTAGAACTTCTTTTTTTTAAAATATATTTTTATTGATTTTGTACAGAGAGGAAGGGAGAGAGATAGAGAGTTAGAAACATCGATGAGAGTCATCGATCAGCTGCCTCTTGCACACCCCCTACTGGGGATATGCCCGCAACCAAGGTACATGCCCTTGACCGGAATCGAACCTGGGACCCTTCAGTCCCCAAGCCGACGCTCTATCCATTGAGCCAAACCGGTCTTGGCCTAATCCGTAGAACTTCTTGCCTGCAAGAAGGTACGAGAACTTTTTGCAGATTAAGCCATGATGAAAGACCAGTGGGCTTTTATCTGTAAGAAAACCTAGGCTGACTGTAGGACACTCATTCTTAACTTTTTTTGCCTTTATTTTGCTTTTGCCTGTTCTGGTTCCTTAGAAGACATGATAGGATATAGGACTTGTATTGAGTTTTTTGGGATCTCAGTCTCCATGAAGCCTGTCTGCATTACAGGGGGTCTGTGGCCTCCCCTTGGGAAGAACTCTGCCCCCTAGTGAGAGTGGGGGGAACTTCAAGATAACGTGGGACAGATGCCTCTCACATTTTCAGGTTGAAAAACTTGTTCCTTACACTATACTTTGGTTCAGTGTAAGGTCACCTGGTGGTTGGATTTTATTTCAGTGATGAATGTAATACTGGAGTTGGCTTTTACTGATCATCCATCCCCTTCATTTCCCAGTCGAAGCATTTTAAGTCAAAGATTAAGTCACTTGCCCAAGGTTGAAGAGTTCATAGAATCCAGAGCCTTTCCCCTCTGTTGCTGGTGGAAATGTTCATTTTGAGGATATTTTCATTTATTTAAAGTTATATTTTTAATGCTGTGGTGTATTTCTAATCAGCCTTCAAAGTTCCGCCCCTGAGGTGGAGGCCAGCAGGGCAATGAGGGCAGCCACACATGGCTGTATTAATTGAAAATAAACTCCTAATTTAGTCTCTCTGTTTAGTGTTCTATAACAGAGCCTCCTTTTCTGAAACTTCCCAGTGAAGAAAATCTTGTTATGTCCCATGAGAGTAGAAACAGTAAGTGTGGAAGTGATATTTCCAAGGACGTGTGTCCTGTTCACTAATGGTGTCCTGTTCTTTGGTAATTTTTCCCGTTGTGATTTGGGCATGTTGACTTGTTTCTTGTTCGACGACAACTTGAAGCTAATGCTAACGGTTGTGAACAAAACATTGAAGGAAATGTTACATGTATTAGCTTCATGTATGAATGGCCAAATAATAAGGAAATAAGAGTTACGTGGTTCTTGGAGCGGTTACTCAGATCAGGGCCAGGGTTTCTCAAACTGGGTTCCAGTGTCACTTTGGGCCAGTTCATTCTTTGTTTTAGGGGGACTGTTCTGTGCGTTGTAGGGTGTTGAGCAGCATCTCTGGCTTCTAGATGCTAGGAGAGCCCCCAAGTTGTGACAACTAAAATGTCCGCGGACATTGCCAAATGAGCCTTGGGGAGCAAAATCACCGCCACTTGAGAACCACCTAGCTGTACCCAGAAAGCAGTTGCCTCGTGGAATGAATTCTCATGTGTGTTGCATGCACAGCCCTCTGGCCTTGGAGTTTCTGCTGTAAGTAAGCAGCAGACATCTGTGAGTCTCGCAACCCTCAGCTGATGGCTGCTGACTTCCAAGTGTGTGTACCCTGGGATTGGAGAAACTGAGTACCCCACGCTCCCTAATAGAGTTTGTTTCTTCATGGTCTGCCTTTAGATATTTATGGCTGCGCTCAAGTAAATTGTGTGTACACTTCTGGGAAAACGAGGTGTGTGCTTTTTAGCATTTAGAGGTAAGTTGTTAAAAAGTTTACTTTAGGCAGCAACTAGATTTGGTATGCCTGTAACCAAAGCAATTAAAAAAATAGCCAAACAATCTCAACCAGCACAGCGGCCAGATGACTGTGCAAATGTGTTGTTGATATTTTGAAGTGGATGCTGTTTCCAGGGCCAAGGTGGACAAATAAGGACACTGGTGGGCAAATAAGCATCTACCAGTTGAACTCATACATGAGCTTGACTTTTCTGTTTTCCATTCTAGGGAGAGGAGTGGTACAATGGCTGTTCAAGCAAAAGCTCTCTTTTGAGGGTTATTCATGGGACATTCATACACTTTGATTTTTCAGAATAAATATGTAAAATGTACACACATATATAATACTAAGACATCCAGGAACAGAAAGTAGTATGAATGTTTTAAGAGGGATAAATCATTAAGTACAACTAGAATGTTCCCCACTATTTCTTATGGCCTGGTTCACTCCAGGTTGAAAAAACTCAACTCGCAAAAGGCTCAGTGGAAACACCTTTTTCCTCAACACAGTTTGGGTTTGGTTTGTACCTGGAGTTGTTCAAAGAGTTGTTTTGTTATTGCTGTTGTTGTTTAAAGTATTTTACAGAGAGGGAAGGAGAGGGATAGAAAGCTAGAATCATCAATTAGCTGCCTCCTACACAACCCCCATTGGGGATGTGCCCGCAACCAAGGTACATGCCCTTGACCAGAATCGAACTTGGGACCCTTCAGTCCGCAGGCCGATGCTCTATCCACTGAGCCAAACCGGCTTTGGCATTCAAAGCGCTTTTTAAGGTGCTAAGACTGTTTGAGCTTATTTTTTTCATAGAATTTTATTTTGTTTGGGTTTTAGAGCTTCTTGGTATTTCTTGTTTTTGTCCCCAAAAAAATCAAGACTCTTATTTTTGGCAGCTCCTTCCCTCCCCGCAAACCATCTCTCCCAGGCCGACGGGAAGTGCCTTGTCTCACCAGATCCTGAAGCACCCACCCTTTTGATGGCTGTATAATAGAACCAGAGCATGTGCTTTCTCTCACCGGGGGGTTACAGTGTCTTGCCTTTTTTTGCACACCCTCAAAGATTTCTGTTGTCAAGTACATTTTTTGGCCCCTGTCACGTTGGGAACAGCAAAGCCCCGGGAGCAGCTGCAAGCAAGACAGTTGTTGCCAGCAGATCTCCCTGGCCAGGCTGCGGAAGGGCTGCTCCCCACATGCCATGTGGCCTCTACAAAACCAGGCACAGACCGGCCTGGGCAGGGCCTTCATAGTATTAACCAGAGCGCTGGAGGGAGCGAGCAGAGTGTCTGCTGTTCTAGCTCTGCTGGCTGTAAGAGGGGTCACCTGTAAGGACAGGAGCCTGGGAGGTGCTCTTCTGTTGAGGTTCGTGGGCGAGGCTACCTTTTGGGTTAATGGGTTTGCAAAATTTTGCTTTCAGGGCCATTGCCATGTAACGTACATTTTCATGTCATTCATTTGCAGGGAACATTTCAAGAATGAGTAACCCGTGAAGTCTGCATTAAGCTTGGCAAGACTTCCTCATGCCGAAAGGCCCCTGGGCAGAGGGAAAGCACCCCATCCCCAAAGCAGGAAAGATGTGGCCTCTGGGGAGCCCCTTGTCCCCCTCCCCGCTGAGGGAGCTTGGCCTGGTTACCTGACCTTGCTGGCCTTGATTTCTCTGGTCTGTAATTGGGCAAAATGGTGTTGACCCTGCATGGAGTTAGAGATAAGGTTTACAGATCCCTTGGCACGGGGTAGGTGGGTGACTAATAGTAAGGGTTTAGTTATAGTAACTGAGCAATGAAGCTCGGGCGGCTGTCCGTGGCAAGTGAATCCCAGCACTCACAGGCCTTAGAGCTTTCCCAGGGATTGTTTCTGGTGCTGGATTGCATATATTAACCTGCTCCCTTTCAACCTGTACACTCTACAATACAACACAGAGTTTGTATTTCCAGAATTCTGTCTTAAAAGCATCTCCAGATTGCTTACAAAATCAAGTTCACGTTCCCGAGTCTGGTTTTCCAGGCTTTCTGACCTTGCAACTGTCTTCCTTCATCCCCTCCCCGGGATGGGGCTCCTGAGCTCCCTTACCAGCCCTGCCCGCACCTCTGTGCAGGCCGCCCTTGCCGCTGATCAGATGGCCTGCCTGCCCGACTGCCTTTCGAAACCGCCTCTGACAGGTCTAGTTCACGCTGACCCCTACCTCTCTTTCCTCTGAACTTGACTCTGCCTTTTTGGTCATCTTAGGAATTTGCTCCTGCCCTTAGAGGCTTTACATACCTTCTCTGGTCCCACCCCCTCTTAAGTGAGTAAACAGAGCCTGGAGAGGTTAAATATCCCATTTACAGATTTTATCACCTCGTTTGCACTGAAAGGTCCTCAAGGATGGGATTCTATCCTTGAATAGCCTTTACTTTCCCCTCAAGTACAGATTTTTTTTCTTTGTATCACGGGAGGGGAGATATTCATATCTTTTTTATTAATTACAAAGCATTTTACAGTTCTCTGAAGACAGTGATAAATAAAGGTTAATGTTTACTGAGTGCTCTCTATGTGTGCCCCACATGTTCCACTCAACAGTTCACATTCACTGCCTCATTTAATCCATTTAGTAACCGTATGGGTAAGGAAAGTGAGGCACAGAGAGGTTAAGTTATTGGCCCAGTGTCACACAGCTAGGAAATGACGGCCAGGATTGGAACCCAGACCAGTGGTCTTCAGAGCCTCGGTGCTCTTCACAGCTCTTCACAGTGCTTTTCTCTGCTGTTGGTGTCCTTAGCCAAAGTGCCCTGTAGAGTAGGCACTTAGTAAGTGATTTTTGAGTTGAAAACAGCATGAGAGTTTGGGAAAACAAGTGATCCACACCCCAGAAACATTGGGAACCCAGCAGGAAATTCTGAATCAGCGTTTGAAGACGCCGCTAATTTTTATTTGGTTTGTTCTTGACTTAGGAAAGACAAGTATCTTCTATTTCTTTGTAAAATGTGACTTTTTTTTTTTTTTTATGTGACTTCTAAAGCCACTGGCCCCAGCTTACTGAGGATGGTAGGGAGATTGTAAAAGAAGGCGCTTAGAAAACTGGATTTTTGAGAAGTGTTTATTTTATGAAAAGAAAGGGTTGGAAGACTATAAATTTTCTCTCCAATCCTACTGCTCAGTTATTGGAGTATTCCTCCATCAGATTTCTTGATGGAATCTCCTCTTTCCAGTATAGATTCCCGCTCCTTTCCCACAGTTTCTGCTATCAGTTGTGGTCTACTTGTTAGCTTGTGGATGCTCATGGGGTGATCATAATAACAGCGAGCAGGAACCTTCCCTTGAAGAACGTTTTCTGCTGCTTTCGCTCTGAGGGCTTTCAGAAAATGTGTCCACCAGGCCAAAGGAACTTAAATCTATTTTGATTTCCCATATTTCAGCAGAATCACTAATTTTATTGTGGTCATGATGTTCACAATAATTTGTGTATTATTGATAGTAGCACCAAAGTAGAAAATCTTTCTTGAGTCATTGTGTGGTTCTTAGATTTGTTTCTGTATTAATTTCAGTTTGGAGAAGGCCTGCTTTGTTAAATCTGAGCATTAGTTACTGGCATTGTCAACAGAACTCATATAGCCATATTTATATTTACAAAGGAATAGGATTGCATATGGTAAATTATTAATATTATAGTATTTACATAATTTTGTAATTTTATTTTGTCAATGTCATTGTGAATCTAACCATTTAAAAAATGATTTCAGAGAGGAAGGGAGAGATAGAAACACCAATGATGAGAGAGAGAATCATTGATTGGCTGCTTCCTGCTCACCCCCCACTGGGGACAGAGCCCTCAACCCAGGAAGCAAACCATGACATTCTGGTTCATAGGTTGGGACTCAACCACTGAGCCATACTATTCCTTAAAACGATCTTTAGGCCCATTAAATATTTCTTAAATTGTTTTTCAAAGTTTTCAGTGCTGTGCGTATTATAAAGAAAACTGAACACAGAAGTTAATTTATTAAAAACTTATTTTCAGAGGAGACTATACATGCACCTTGGCCATGAAATCGTTTACATAAAAATGATTGGGGATCATGTGTGTGTAAATTTTTTTCCTTTCTAGTCATACAAATATTTTTATTTCCTTTATCTGATTTTTAAGTATGTTCTTGAAATATCAATTTTGTTGCATGTTTCACATTTGTTCCTTTTTGATTGAGGAAATTTTTTCTTTAATATTTTAAAAAACACATGTTTAAAGTGAAATGGCTAAATTCATTCTGTTTGGGGTTGGGGGAAGATTTTGCTAGTATTATTAATGGTAAGTAATAGTTCATATCAAATTACTGCCAGTACTGCAAGTTTGAAATTAATAATATTTTTCACCCAAGACCATGATTAGCTCTTAGCGGAACTTCTGTTAACTGTGTGTGTGTGTGTGTGTGTGTGTGTGTGTGTGTGCCTTTGTGATGTACAGGGCACTCTAAAGCCTGTAGCCCAAGGCAGGTGTCCTAGGTGTCCAGTTCTAAGAGTGGGCCTGCCCATCTCTCCTGAGCATGTATCCTCATTTAAATGACCATTTTAGGTTGTTTCTAGTTGTTTGCTTTTACAGAAGACATCACACAAACAGTCTTGTTCCTGTGTCATTTGCATGCTTGTCTGATTATGTCTTAAGGATACCATTTTCATCAAGGTGGAGATGTTTCATCAAAGAGTTTGGCATATTTTTCCTACCATTTGGCACAAAAAGTTTTGTGAGATATGCCAGTGCAGCTCACTGCAGGCACAGCCAGACACTCTGTCATGATGTACTTATGATAAGAGGGATCTTGTAACTTCTTGTTGGTGACATGGGCTGCTTACCAGAGGATATTAACATTTCTGTGGCCACTGTCAGGTTCTTCTGGAAGTCTGGGTGGAGGAGAGAGGCATTCTTCTCAGTTATTAGCAGGGCTGGTGATTTATGGATGGCCCCCAGAAAACTCTGTGTGGTTGCTAATGTTCATTCAGACCAAAACACACATAAGGGATGCAGCCTTGGGCTGCGTGAGGAACCATTGACCATTTTTTTAGGGTGTTATTTGTATGGATTTTTCTTTTACTTCTCATTCCTTTGCACTGTAAGTATCCTTGAGCGTTAATCCTGGGCCACAACAGTTACGGGTTGGTTGGTTGGTTGTTTTAATTGTAGGGATTTGGGTGACATGCAGCACTGGTGTGTGTGTGTGTGTGTGTGTGTGTGTGTGTGTGTGTGTGTGTTTGATTTGAAGGCTTATTATTCTTATGAATTACCCCTAGGAAGCCTTTCCATGAACTTTGAAATCAAAGTGTTGAGTGCTAGGTGCCAATAGCACTGCATCTTCTACGATGTTGTCATTGCATGCAGCCTTGCCTCTGTTTATTTCCTCCCCCATTTTGTTCTTTTAATGACTGGGCTCAGGGCCAGGGTATTCAGCCCTCTGGTGGTTTTCAGCCCCAAATTTGCAGATGTGGATAAGTGTGCCCTCCCTCTGAGCCTTCTCGACCTCAACACTGTTGACATTTTCAGCTGGATCAGCCTTTGCATTTAGGAGCTGTCCTGTGCATTGTGGGGTGTTGAGTAAGATCCCTGGACTCTAACCCATAGATGCCAGTAGCACTCACCTCCTCAGCTGTGATAACCAAAACCATTTCCAGACATTGCACATGTCCCCTGGGGAAGAAGGGGCTGCAAAGTGGCTCCAGTTGAGAATCACTTGCTGTGTCCATACTTTCATGGCCATACGTTAAAGTTGAGTCTCACTAGTATCCAAACCCTAAATCCTGGATTATCATCTAAGTCGTGGGTTAAGTTGTTTGGTCTGGTTAGAATACCCACATCTGGCTGTACCCTCCGTCCAAGGCTTTTACTGGTCCCCCTTCTAGAGTTTGACCTCTTACTCCCTAAGTTCCCTTTCAGATCCTCTCCCCAGAGCATTAGAGAAATATATGGTTGGAGCGTTGTTCCATACACCAAAAGGTGGCAGGTTTGATTCCCGGACAAGGCACATACACAGGTTGTAGGTTTGATCCCCGATTGGGGCACATGCTAGAGGCAATTGATTGATGTTTCTCACATCGATGTTTCTCTCTTTCTCCCTTCCTCCCTTCCTCCCTTCCTTCCTTTCTCTCAAACCAATTTTAAGAAAAACTTTAAAAAAAGGCATTCCTGCCGAAACCAGTTTGGCTCAGTGGATAGAGCATAGGTCTGTGAACTGAAAGGTCTCAGGTTTGATTCCAGTCAGGCGCATGTACCTTGGTTGTGGGCACATCCCTGGTGGGGGGCGTATAGGAGGCAGCTTGTCAATGTTTCTCTCTCATCGATGTTTCTAGCTCTCTATCCCTTTTCCTTCCTCTCTGTAAAAAATCAATAAAATATATATTTTTTTAAAAAAAAAAGGCATTTCTATCATCCATCAGTATCTCAGCAGGACTGAATGGAAAGGGGATTTGATTCCTAGGAAATCAAAGGCCACTGACAGTGCCCTGACTTGAGTCAGGTGTATGGTGATGGCAGAGTGAGGGGTCATCCTGTAGGAGGTGTGAGAAGCAATAGCCTCCACCCACTTGATCAGCCAGGGACTGGGCCATCCCGATACCCAAGTCCTGGGACACTATCGGAACTACTCTCACACATAGCCAATTACTGTGCCAACCTACTAGGCTCTGTCTGTCACCCCCTGGGTCTCTGATCTTGCTCCTTTTTTTTTTTTTTTACTTTTTAAAATACATTTTATTGATATTTTACAGATAGAGAGCTAGAAACGTCGATGAGAGAAAAACATGGACCAGCTGCCTCTTGTACACCCCCTACCGGGGATGTGCCTGCAACCAATGTACATGGCCTTGACCGGAATCGAACCTGGGACCTTTCAGTCCACAGACCGACGCTCTACCACTGAGCCAAACCGGTTTCGGCTCCTTTTTTCTTTTTATAATTAAATGGAGTCCATCCATTTCATACCTGGTCTTCCTCTTTTCCTGCTGCTTTTTATTTCCCCCCGCATTGTTGTCTTTTCCAGAGAACCCTGCGTTATCATGACGTGCCCAAAGTAGGACAGTTTGTCAGTTTTTACTCCAGCGATATTTCGGGCTTGATTTAATTGAGGGATCCCTTATTGATCTTTCTGGTCATCCAGGGTATCTGAAGAACTCTCTCCAATGCCATATTTCGAGAGAATTAATGTTTTTCCTATCGGCCTTCTTCACTGTCCAGTCTTCCAATCCATACATAGTAATTGAGAATAGGAGTCTGTGGATGGTCTCAGCCCTGGTCTCTGATGGCACATGTTTGCTCTTGGTGATCTTTCCTAATTCTTCCACCGCTGCCCTTGGAGCCTCTCTTTGGAAACCATGTATCTTTCCAAGGCCAAGTTGCCTGTGGGCATTTTCCACATCTAGTGGATGTGTTGTCAGACGTGGAGTTTTCAGTGGGCACTATTGCTGAACTGCTTTCAGATTTTTAAGAAGATAAAAGTTAGCAGCCTCCCCACACTTTTACACATTTTTGCCTTGGGGTCATCAGAATACTGCTTGTGAATCGTAAGTCCTGTGTTTCCAAAGATTTTCATTCTCCAGGGATTCTTTCAAGAATAGGTGCCAAGTTCAACTTCAAAAATATGAAGTCAGGTGCAGACTGTAATTTCTGACCTTAATTTTTTCAGCTTTTGAGAACCACTGGAATTCTTGGATGTACCTCTTGGTAACGTGGTATTTTCCAGCCATGAGTTTCCTTCTTGCCTTTGTGCTGATCTGGTAGGTTACCTTACTCTGTATTGGGTCCTAAATCGTATTCACTTAAGGTTCTCGTTGCAAAAGCCCTGTGTCTTTCCTATAAATTTTTCAAAGATGGAGTCTCATGTTTTTTTCAAAGTTACCATAAGAAGAAAAAACATTGGATAAAATGAGTTCTTGGTTGTGAAAGTAGGATGAGTGGATTCTATCATATTTTGGAGAGAAAGCCAGGCAGGGGCTGTTTTGCCTAAGCTGTGAAGGGTCATTTGGACATCTGTCTCTCCAACATAATTATTTCTCAGTATTTCATTTTTAAAAAATTAAAATATGAGTCATCGATTCTAAGAGTAAAAATGGGGAGCAAAACTCATCCTAGCTTGACTTTCCCAGGCCCTGCTCATTTGCAGTTGTATGCCATGCTCAGAAAGTGTGCTTCGGAAGTGGACAACCTCCCTCAAGGAGTTCAGAGAGCTCTGACAGGGCTGGAGCTCAGTCTTTACGCTCCTGTTATTTCTGCGATATCAAGTGGATTCCTTTTACCCGGAGACACAGAGAACTGGGTTACTTTACTGAAAATCTGCCACAGATGATGGGGTCAGAAATACAACTCAGGTTGTGTCTTTTAAGTCTCTTAAAAATCCCCACAGCCTCGTAAACCCCCACCAGATCCCTAAATGGTAATCTTTAGAACTGGCCTGTGCATATGAGACAGGAAATGGGCTATCCTCAAGAGCTAAAGGCCCCGGGAGGGTTTCCTTTTGAGTTATTGTAAAATGTTTGATGAAGTTGAAGAGCTAGTCCCTCCAGGAAAGCAGAATTCTGGAAGTTTATTTATTTATTTGTTTGTTTGTTTGTTTGTTTATATAAAGGCTATATCCTATCTTTACCTTACAGAGGACAAAATTACCTTTTAAAGAAAAAATATTTATTCTAGTAGTGTTCTCTAAGTCGTCAGTGGTTTATTTGTCCAAGGAAGAAATATGATGTATCATTAGGATTTGATATCCTGAAGGACTTTGGTAACAGATTGAATAAATGGAACTCAGACCCCGCAAGTGTGGCTCAGTGGTTGAGCATTGACCTATGAACCAGGAGATCAAAGTTCGATTCCCAGTCAGGGCACATGCCCAGGTTATAGGCTCCATCCCCAATGTGGGGCTTGCAGGAAGCAGCCGATCAATGATTCTCTTTCATCATTGATGTTTTTAAAGTCTCTGTCTCCCTCTTCTTCTCTGAAATCAATACAAATATATTTTTTCAAAAAGGAACTCAGCCCTGGGGCTTAACCAGGGTTATTTTTTTGTTCAGCCTTCATGTCCCCTACATTTTATTTTAACTGGTTTATCACTTACCTTATGTGGATTAATTTATTTCATCTCCGCAACAGTCTTAATGTGATTGGTACCATTCTCCTCTGCATTTTACATAGGAGATATACAGAGTCTTAGAAGTTGAGTAATTTTCTCAAGTTCGCACAGCTGGGAAGTAGTGGAACCAGGATTTGGACCCAAAGATGGACTTGGATTCATGTGGAGGTGCAGGTAGTGGGTCTTGTAAATAGAAGGAGGTATGGATAGCATCTGTGTGGGGATCTTTGGGAACGTGTATTTGCTTCTCCAAAGTCGTGATGCAAGAGAGGAAGAATTACCCATTTTTGCCAGCAACTGGAGTAAGGAATAGAAACTTTCCTTCAATCCATCAGAGCGAAAACACAGTCCTCTGATTGTTAATGTGATAGCAGCAAGTGAGCACTCGTAGGTGAACACTGTTTGGGAAGAAGATTCAGAGACTAGTTCCAAAGAAACTTTTATAGGTTTCTCTGGGGAGCATCTCTACTGAAGGCGAAGGTCACACTAGATTTCCTAAGTCATTTGTCTTGGCTTTTGTCTGTTTCTGACAACCCCCAGCTTCCCGCGAAGTGATGCCGCGAGAGGCATGTTTGCTTTGGAACCTGTGGGCAGTTTTGTGAATCTTGCTTGTCATCTGCAGAGCGGACAGCTGCTGTCGGCCTTGTGGATGTCAGCGGCCCTCATCACAGATGTGGGCGTTTGAGCTATTCATATCTTCCTCAGCAAAGAGGGGGGAAGTGCCGCTTCATTCCCATTCAGGGATAAATTTCTTTTACAGGGATTTTTTTTTTTTTAAAGGAATTTTAGGTTCATAGCAAGCAATAAAATTTTAAGGAACTATTTGGGAGATTGACCTTCCTTCAAGTGAGAAGTTTAAAGTTTTTTATCGATTTCAGAGAGGAAGGAAGAGGAAGAGAGAGATAGAAACATCCATGATTACAGAGAATCATTGATCAGCTACCTCTTGCAAGTCCCCTACTGTGGATCAAGCCCACAACCCGGGCGTGTGCCCTTGATCAGAATTGAACCTGGGATCTTTCAGTTTGCAGGTCAACGCTCTATCCACTGAACCAAACCAGCTAGGGCTATGTTAGTTAATTTATTCCAAAATCTATTTTTATAGTATTTAATGAAAAGTAAATACACTTATTAGGTATAAAAATGTATATTTATATAGTGAGATATAAAGTTATTTTTTTCCTGGCTTCCTTAACTATGAGCTTGCACTTGATCCCAAAACTAAGGGGAAATAGACAGTTGGACAAGTTGTGTCATCGGACACCAGGAAACCCGATGTGTGTTTCTGAGACGGAAGGAAGTTGGGCGGGCCAGCATCAGGGATCTGCACTCTGCTCCCTGGACCTCCCTCCCCTGATAATAACCCAGCACTCAGGTTACCCATCTTGATAAAACAAGAGGCAGCTTCTTGGAACCAGTGAAAGGCCACACCTCAGTTTGGATGAGTAAGGGTGTGATTTTTTTCCTCTTCCTGCTTAATTTTCACCTGGCCTGTTGTTTCCTCGCAAGCCACAGGAATGAATCACCGAAAGCTTGATAAAGGCTGTTGAATGAGCCAGGAGAACTCTTCATTTGCTGAAAATAATTGGGAGGCTATTTAGAAGTTTACACCCTTACGGCTGGCGCTCCCCAAACCTGCTGGCAGGAGGGGAATTAAGTTGGGTTTGTTTTAAAGTTCCTGGGCTCAATCTGCGGTTTTAGGAGTGAGCGGTTTTAAGAAAAAAAAATTTATTTGTTTTATGGAGATAGAATTGACATAAAATTGTAAGAAGTTTAAAGTGTACATTGTGGTAGGAGTGAGTTCTTTATGTTTCTCCTCACCTTCTCCCCCTCTCCCTTCTAGCAGGACAGGAGAACACAATTTAATCTGATGCTCTTGGGACCTTGCTGCTTCTTAACATGTAAGATGCTGTCAATGAGGCATCTTCCTAGATGAACTGTAGAGTCATGCATGCTTTGTTTATTTTTATTTTATTTTTAAAAATATATATTTTATTGATTTTTTTACAGAGAGGAAGGGAGAGGGATAGAGAGTTAGAAACATCCATGAGAGAGAAACATCGACTAGCTGCCTCCTGCACACCCCCTACTCAACCAAGGTACCTGCCTTTGACCGGAATTGAACCTGGGACCTTTCAGTCTGCAGACCGACGCTCTATCCACTGAGCCAAACCGGTTTCGGCCATGCTTTGTTTATCGACTGGGAATCATTTAAATGGGCTCTGCAGGACTCCATATGGGGTGTTTCATTTGTTAGAATAAGGGTCTGTGCCACTATCTGCTGACACACGGTTAACTTGAGTGGGTATTTTGTTGGGCATTAGCTGACCCTGACATGGAATGAGGTTTCTGGAGATGGTTCCTGATGGAAGTCTGGGCTTGATAGGTCGGTAATGAGGCCTCAGCGATGACACTGTCATCATTAACACTCTGACCAAGGCCATTGAACTTGTAAGGGACCCGCACCAAGTACTTATTCTCCCCACTCAGTTAATTCAGATTAATAAGCAACCTGAGTATGGTGAGCAGTTTCTTTGCTTTAGAGATCACCTTGTTAAAAGACCACTGTTGGTGGAATTCAGCAAGATTCTGGTGTGTGAAGGGACCTGTGAGGGACCCGGCAGGTGTGAGACTAAGGCTATGCTAAAATTGACATCTAGGCTTAGTGGGATTCTCACCCCGGCCTTACTGAGACCATGATGTCATGAAGGGGGCACCAGAGGACTCAGAGGAGGTACTGTTGATTAACCCATGAACCTGAAATGTCCCTAAGGTTTATCCAGACGCTGTAAACTTCTAAAACTAACAAGATACAGTATATTTATGAGACATTAACTTAGTAGCATTACTATGCTAAACCCTTCATATACATCATGCAATTACGGTACATCCTCTGCATGTTCGCAACTCTTGTTAATCTCAGTAGAGTTGACCAGTTGTGGCTTTGAGAGACTAAGTTACTAGTTAAGTCACAGCTGGGAGATGGAATTCCAAGTTTGTTTGTGTGACTTTGGAGCCTGTGTTCACTTTTTTTCCTTCTGAGTTGATGTCTCAAGAGCTTATCAGGGTCTCCCGGCCAGGTGCACTGCCAGTCTGCAAGAATTTCTGTGGATTTATCAAATGTTTGGACTTTTCTTACTGCAATATGATCCCACCCTGGGCAGCGATCATGTTTCAAGGTTATTGTCATGGCTTGTGTACCCAGATTAAGGGTGTGTTTTGTCTAGGGCTCCCTCAAATGTAGGACCTATCGGGGGCTAGAAACTCAACATTGCAAGTGGACAAAACAAAAACGGTGGCTTCAACAAAAATAACAGGTCTACAGAATTAACAGTGACATAGATGGGCCACTTAGGCTTCCTGGGACTTCCCTGGTCCTGAGATGCGATGGGATATAGTGATTTGCTCTTTTGCTGGCTGCTCTCTGATAGCCTAGACTTACTGATGACGGATATCATCATTCGGTTCTTTTACAAATGGGTCCCTGCGGGCTTCGTAGGGTGTTCCTGCAGAAGCTCATGAAGTTCCTTGGAAGGTGTCACGGGTCAGAATCACATAGAGTGACTGTGTGGCCAGCAGGTGGGATCAGCAGAGTGGATCCCAATGGTGAGTCCTCTATGTCTGGCTGCTCTAATATGGGGATCAGACAAATGTTGCTCTGCCGGACATTTTTATTGCCCAAGTCCATGGCCCCCGGTGTCTGCTTCCAGTGAGGAGCCCAGGCTATAGATGGGTGTCGTATCTTGTTTCTTGCCTCAGTGAAAGGAAAAAAAAAAAAAATTCAACATTGAGGTACAGAGCACCCCCATGATGGAGGTTCTTCCTTCTGTGGTGCCTCCTCAGCAGCATCCTCAACACGCCCTACCCTGCGTACCCCAAGTGGGTATGGGCGTGGCTTTGCCTGTTGTATTTAGAGCTCTTGTTGTTGCTGTCCTTATTTTTGAACTTGAATACCCATGGATGTATCGTGGTTCTAACTGGTCACTTTTGTTCTGACTCCAGAGCTGGTGGTCTCCTGGCCACGCCCACCCCAGTCACACAGAGCGGCCCCTGCTTAGGCCACTGCCCAGGGGGATCATGCTTCTGTGTAGAACCGCCCCCTCCTGACCCCCTGCCCCACCTCTGACTGGTTGCCATCCTGGGGTCTCAGTGATGGCAGTTCTTAGCAGGAGTCTCCGCCCTGCAGATGCAATTTCTCCAAGACAGGCCTGGGAAGGAGGAGATTCTCCTCCTGGCGAAACTTGAAATTAATTATTCAGTCTTGAGTGTCAGGTGTCCTTGGGGAGAAGCAGGACAGCATAGTTTGAAATGTTCACCACCAAGTTATGGAACAGTGGCCTGGATTTCCTGGCAAAATTACCGTGTGTCCCACTTCCTGTGCTATTGCTAGTCAAGGTTTGGATTTTTTAAAAGTAATTGGCAAGCATTTTAAGAAAACATTGATAGCTGCTTGTACCTTTTTTATTTGGTGAGTTTTTAGCGCCTTTCAATTCTGAACATGAAAGCTGTTTGTTTTATATCTGGGGAAAGCAAGTAATTTTTGATATTTGTGTTAGGATAGGAGTCACAAAAGAATGGAAGCGCTGTTAGAAATGTAGGCTCCTTTTTGTGAGCTGGACAAACACTAAAGGGAAGATATAATCAGTCTTTTTTGTTTGTTTTCGTTTTTTAAGGGATACATAGAATTTCCTTGCATTCTGGAGTTCAGTTGGCAGCCAGCCAGGAAGCATGCCTTTAGCTCAGAAATTATCCCAAACCAAAGTAATGGAAAAAGTCTGACTTGCTGGAGGCTGAAATTCAATATCAAGGTGGTGACATGGGGTGTGTGTGTGTGTGTGTGTGTGGTGCATGTATGGGTGTGTGGGTGTATGCATGCACACGCACGCATGGGTGTGTGCACTGGCATTAGTGGTGGGGCAGGATGGCGGGTGGAAGCTGTTGGAAGCCTTAACCCCTGGCAGCTATAAATAGAATACTGAACTGACTCACTTGAATGGCTAAAATTCATGCTTTTAAAAAGGGCTTTATTCTGCCATTTGGTCAGAATTAAGATTTGATTCAATATAGTATGTCCAAGACTGGCTTAAGAACATACTCATTTTCTTTTTGATTGGAGCCAAGTTTAATTAAGAGCGTTGCTCGACAAGCCCATTAAAAATTGAAACACTTCCTTTCAAAAGCTTACGCTGAATGGAGGCACTATGCACAAAAAAATATATTTTTTAAAACCTATATTGAGACCCAGAATCCATGAGGCAGTATGTAAAAGAGTTGAAGATACTGGACCACAGGGCCCAACAGGTAAGGAAAATGAGTGCAGTGAGCCAGCTTGTGGGCAATAGGGCCTGGTGGTGATAGTGGTTGACAAGCTCATAGGGTTAGGGTTAGGGTTAGGGTTAAAGCTCAGTGTTGCCAGGCCTTCTAGTTTTTAAAGAGAGGCCAGATATGTAGATGTCTTAGAATTATCTCAATTTGGAAAATGTTGAGAGGTAGTGCAAAACACGGTTTTAAAGTATATGCTTCTAAAAAAAAATTATTGATTTGAGAGAGAGAGAGAAAGGGAGAGGGAGAGAGAGAAACATTGATTTGTTGTTCCCCTTGTTTACACATTCTTTGGTTGATTCTTGTATATGAGCACTCCCCAGGGACTGATCCCGAAACCTTGGCGCATCGGGACTGTGCTCCAACCAACTGAGCTATCCGGGCAGGGCCAGACATCCTGGGTTTTACTGAGTGGGCCACACAAAACTTGACTGGGGCTTGTACTCTCTAGAGCAGTGGTTCTCAACCTTTCTAATGCCGCGGCCCTTTAATACAGTTCCTCATGTTGTGGTGATGCCCAACTATAACATTATTTTTGTTGCTACTTCATAACTGTAATTTTGCTACTGTTATGAATCGTAATGTAAATATCTGTGTTTTCCAATGGTCTTAGGCAACCCTGCTAGTGGTTCTCATCCTGTGGGTCATGACCCACAGGTTGAGAACCGCTGTTGTAGAGGCTAAGACCACGAAGGGAGGGTGTCAAAAAATATTGACTATATTGTGAAACTGTTTTAGAGAGGATGGTATCTAGGTTACATTTCTGCACTTTCAGAATGGCTCCCCATGTTATTCAGTCTTTTTGGCCCATTCCTTACATTTTTACTTGGGATGGAAGCTGGATAATTTTGTCTTTGAAAGGGGAAAACGGTTAAAAGTTCACTCTGTTCTTTTTGCAGAGCTGTGAGGTCTGGAGAGTTGAATGCCATGCTAACATTCTGTCCCATTCCCTCTCTCACTTAGCATTCACTCACAGCAGCTGAGGACTCCCCTTCAGAGGGTAGGTTAGAGGGGAAGGTTGTGGAGGCACACTGTCCTCCTACTGCCCAGTGCATGACTTTGGGCAAGCTAGTCACTGTTCAGTGGCTCATGCTCCTGTTTGTAAAATGGGTTTGATCACAGTTGTCCTGCCTTAGTCAGTTTGAGTCACCACAACCGAATGCCACAGACTGATGGCTTAAACAACAGACGCTTCCTTTCCACAGTTCCGGAGGCTGAAAGTCCAAGATTAAGGTGCTGGTCGATTCAATTTCTGGAGAGGGCTCTTTTCCTACAGAGAGCTTCCTTGTGGTTGTGACCTCAGCATAGAAGGGAGAGAGACTGTGCTGTGTGAGTGTGGTCTCTGGTGTCTCTTCTCAGAAGGACCCTAATACTATTGGGTCAGGGCTTCATCTTTATGGCCTAATTTAACCTCCAGATAAACCCCCAAACCCATTAAAGAGTCATTTCTCATTCACCCCATCCCCAGCAACTGCCAGAATAGGTAAGTCTCTATGGGTTTACCTATTACGGGGAAAAAAAAAAAAAAAAAAAAAAAAAAAAAAATATATATATATATATATATATATATATATATATATATATGTATGTGACTTTTACCACCTGTTCAAACCAATGACCAGTTGACCAGTCACTATGATGCACACTGACCACCAGGGGGCAGACACTCGATGCAGGAGCTGTCCCCTGGTGGTCAGTGTGCTCTCATAGTCAACCTCCGACATTCCCTGCCCCTGGCCGGCCGGCCCCAATCGGCCCCTGTTGGGACTGGGCGAGACTGTCACCATCCTCCAGAGCATCGCCAGCAAGGCTGAGGGACCCCACCTGTGCATGAATTTGTGCACTGGGCCTTTGGTTTCATATAAATGGAATCATGTAGTATATGACTTTTTGTGTCTGACTTTTCACTTAGCATGTTTTCAAGTTCCAGTCACTTGGTTCCTTGAATATACATAGTTTTCTCCTTTCCACATTAGCCTAGAGGTAGATCAGAGACATTGATGGCAGATCCACAGCGTTCTGGCACCTCTTTGATGCAGGGGATGGGATTGTTTAGAAAGTCAGTTTTCCACCTAATGATGGCAGACACCTTCAGGATGGGGGTGGAGGAGGAGGTTTGTAGAGATGGTAGGGTGGTTTCGGCCATGCTGATTTCAGGCAACTGGTCCTTGGGGTAGTTAATGATTCATAATGGCCTTAAGATAGCACTCCTGTCCTGGCCCCCACTGCTCTCATTTGTTACCTTGAGTTCACTCCCCTTGAGAGTTTGGATAAATTTAGTTCAGAGCTGTAACTGTCCTAAGAAAATCAATTCACTAAAGGCTGATCTCTCCATTCAGAAGTGTGTAGTCTGAATGCACAGTGATGAGAAACTGCTGTTTTATTTTCATCAAAAAACTTGATTGAAAACTGAAAAAAAAAAATTGAATAAATGAAACTGTTTCTCGGAGGTCTCGATGGGCCTGAAATAGCCCCTGGTCTAAAGGAACATTGGCTCTCAGTGGGGCCATTTTCCACCCCCTGGAGGTTATTTGGCAATATTTGCAGGGTTAACAAGTTTTTGAGTTTTGAGTTAGGGGCAGGGTACCAAGTAAACAGAAGCCAGGGAGGCTGCTAACCTTCCTGCAGGTCACAGGACAGCCTCTCACAGTGAAGAATCAATTGGCCACAAATGTCAGCGGCACTGATGTTGGGAAACCTGCTTTAGGCTCTTCCTTCAGTCCTGGGCGAATCTGTGCTCCTCGTTCCAGTCTATAGAGATGTGGCTGTGGGGTCATGGGGTTGTGGGGGGATGACCAGTATGAACCCTACCCTTAGTGACCCTGGGGGATGCCCTGATCAAGGCCTGGGAGCAGCTGTTCCTTCAGGGGTTGGGTACCTTAAGGGTGGCTGCCCAGGGGGTGGGTACCTTCAGGGGGTGGCTGCCCAGGGGATGGGTACCTTCAGGGTGTGGGTGCCTTCAGGGGGTAAGGTACCTTGAGGATGTGGGTGCCCAGGGGGTGGGTGCCTTCAGCACCTGTAAATGAATACCGGATATGGGTGGTGTGTGAGAGACTTACCGTTTTTGTGAACATGCCAAGTATAAGAATCTCTGTTGCCCCTGACAGGGACTGCTTTGAGGATGTGTCCATCCTAATCTGTGGGGGCTTCTCTTCCCTCTTTTTGTTTGTTTCTGATTTGGAAGATATGGAACAGGAAATCGGACTCAACAATTGCCGGATTGTTCTCCCTCCTCAGGTGTCACTTTGTTCGGAAGCGTCTCTTAAGCCCCCACAGCGCGCATCCTGGGCCCATACATTGTCCCGTGTGGGCCAGTGCACAGGATGACGTGTGTAAAGGCTCCGAGACCCTTAGTATCTTTGAGATCAGGGATTACGTTTCTTAGTTCTTCCCCTCGCGAGGGAGTTTATTCTTTACAGCAAACAAAGGATCGGTGGTGTCGTTGGGTTCCTGAGAACCGTACGCTGTCTCTGAAAGCGAGCTACGTCTGAGGCCGTGGTCGGCAAACTCATGAGTCCACAGAGCCAAATATCAACAGTACAACAATTGACATTTCTTTTGAGAGCCACATTTTCTAAACTTAAACTTCTTCAAAATAGACTCGCCCAGGCCGTGGTATTTTGTGGAAGAGCCACACTCAAGGGGCCAAAGAGCTGCATGTGGCTTGCGAGCCACAATTTGCCAAACACGGGTCTAAGGTAAATGCTGCCTTTGGCTTTGGCAACCCCTAGAGAGGAACTTTCGGGGAGCTTGTCAATCAGTGGATCTGAAAGGGGTGCATTGCCCTGGCAGGCTGAGGGCGGCTCCTGCCCCCAGGGGAAGGCTGCGGGCAGGGAGGTGGCACTGGCAGGGGACTCCAGCTGCAAGGCAGGGACAGTTTGAAGAGGAGGAGGGTTTCAAGGTCACTGAGGGCGATGCCTACTCTCCGCAGACAACAACCCAAGCTTTGCAGAATGAGGCCAGACGAATGGCTGAGGTGGAGTATACTGATTTCATTCCTGGAAGTGTTTCCTGAGAGCTGGGAAGCCATGTGCGTGTCAGTTTGTTTAGAGACGGTCAGACCCATCCCTCCAAAAAGGGCTTAGACCGCTGTCTCCAGCAGACGTGATTCTTTGCCTCCTGTTATGCTGGTCACATATGCAAAACTCGCCTTCTGGATGCTTCAGGCTCCCTCCGGAGTTTGTGTTTTAGGCGATTTGACCTGATAGCCAAGCCAACGTCCTCTCTTTTACAAATACTTAGCTCCAGAAACACAGATCCTGACTCTCCTCCAAACACACAATCGCCCTTTGTCTTTTCCTGTGCGCTTCCCGTGCCGTTTATCTCCCTGCATTTTGTTATGGCTGTTTTCTGCATTCACGGGTTTTGTCTCTGATTAGATTAAACTCTGAGAGCGCACTGTCTTATCCCTTTTCAGGCTGGGGAGCAGTTCTCTCTGCCAGGCATCCACATCCAATGACTCCTGCATCTCCTGACTTTAACCCCTTCGCTGCTCTGGGATCGGAGCTGATTCGCAATTTTAATTCATAAGATAGGAAATGGTGTCTCAGGAAAGCCAGGTGACGGGAGAGGCAGAATGATGAGGAATTCAGAGGCAGAATGATGAGAATTTGATGGTGTATACATTTTACTTTAATAAAGCAGATCTTTTAATAAAAGAAAGGGAAAAAAAAAACAAAAAAAACACACAAACAAACCACCCAGTGCCACTACCTGTGGGATTCAGGGCAGTTTTTAACTGCTCTGTGCCTCATTTCTCACATCTGTTAAAGGGGGCAATATTAGTTGTCTGTGTTCCTTGCTGGTGTTAGACTTAAACATGTTAGCTCATGGTGAGACCGGTTTGGCTCAGTGGATAGAGCGTCAGCCTGCGGATTGAAAGGTCCAAGGTTCGATTTCAGTCGAGGGCATGTACCTTGGTTGTGGGCATATCCCCAGTGGGGAGTATGCAAGAGGCAGCTGATCAATGATTCTCTCTCATCGATGTTTCTAACTCTCTATCTCCCTTCCTCTCTGTAAGAAAATCAATAAAATATATTTAAAAAACAAAACAAAACAACAAAAAGTTAGCTCATGTGAAGTATTTAGAACAGCGGCTGGCAGACATGTCTGCTGTGCCTGTTATTCTCCAAGGTAGCCCGTCGGGGCATTGGAGTCTGGGCTGCTGGGTTCTGAAGCCCATGTCCTCATCCTTAAATTCTGTCTTTCTTGGCCCGGAGACTGGCAACAGGGGCTAAGTCAATATTTGTAGAATGAATGAACGCATTTGGAATTTTGGGTGGTGGTGCTTCTCTAGGTGAAAGAGTTTGCTAAACGTGGAGACCCCACCTTGGGATTCGTGGGAGAAACAGAACACCAGGTCAGAGCTCTGGAAAGTCCTCTTGTATACCTCAGCCTGGGCTGAAAAAACAAACACTTCTCAACTCAGTCATTTTAAAGAAACGCCCACCCATGTGGAAACTATGGCCTCATGTTGTTGGTCTGGCTCTGGAGCTGCCAGGGAGCCAGGCACTCTGGCTGGGGTGGTGGTGGAAATCCTGTGCCCCCTCTGCCATCTAGAAAACTTGTCTGGCCAGCAGGAGGCAGCACGGTGGGGCTGGGCAGTGAGCGGATCGGTGCCTGGGTCCCTGGGTCCGCTGGCACTGACTTGTCATTGTAGGGACTCTGGCAGAGGCGGGCGCTGGTAGGTAATCAGGATCTGAAGTGTTGTAGGGGGTAGCTATCACTGTATTATTGGCTTCCACAAGTGTGAACCCCAGAAACTGTAACGCCAGTCTTCCCACCTGTTTCAGTGCTGGAGAGATAAGCTCAAGGGAGTGAGTTGGACACAAAAGGTCAAGGTCATTATTAATAGGAGAGGGCTGGTCAAAGACAGATGCACTCTCCTGGCCAAGAGTCCAGATGGGATGGGTGGAGTTGATGCTGAAGCTCACCACCGTGTTCTCGGGTCTTCGTTATGAGTCTGTCCTTCTGTCTTGCTTTGCAGAGGTGGTCCTGCCTCTTCCTCCAGGAGCTACTTAAGCACTGATTTCTCCGTCCGGGTTCAGAGGTGCAGGAGCAGAGGTGATTGTGTTGGGGAAGCAGGGCAGGGCCGCCCAGGGGAGCTGATATTGGTTTCCAGGCTAGAGGGGTGAATGGTATCGCTGGCAGAGTAGTGGGGAGAGGCTCTGCATGGCTGAGACCTGAGAAAAAAGTCCAGACGAGGCTGGAGGCGGGGAGGCAGGGGCCAGAGTGCCCACGGTCCACAGGCCACCGGAGGGATTGGTCTGCAAGGACCACACTGGCTTCCTGGTGTTGCAGACACTAAAGAGGGACAGGGTAGGGTGTCGGACCAGGGCGGAGGCGTCGGACATGGGAAGGTGATGAGAACAGATGGTCTAACTGGGTCTTTGTACCTGGATGGCGCAGCCCATGTTTTGAAAAGCCAGTTTGTCTGTCTGAGCAATTCATCTCCCTGCTGAGTCCTGGGGGGCAGGCAGGAGGGGTGATTTACAAGTGTTCTCTGCAGTCAGTCTTTGTTCTCATCCCTATTCCAGACTACAGGCCAGTTATCACTGCTGCTCAGTTACCTTCCCCTTCTAACCCAGAGCTCACGGAGACCCCAGTTCAAAACGCATTTGCCATATAGACTCTTTCCTCCTCCTCTGTTATCACATTAAAAATATCTAGTCATGGTTGGGAGGAGGAGGGGGCAGTTTTGGGGTGAAAGCACATGCTTTCTGCTGCTGGATGTATATATAATTAACTGCCTAGTTTTGTTTGTCTTCACTCTAAATCACCAATAACTCAGTTAATGAGCTGACATATGCAATCAAGAGTTCAAGAATTTCTAAAACATTGCTGTTGGGATTGCCGCTAGTTTTATATTACTGTAAACAGATATGTTTTTCTTCCTCCCTTGGGTAAAAAAAATGTCACGGGTATTTATGTGCCAAGTTCCTCAGTGCTGTTTAATCATCTTATATAGTGGGCATGCCGAATTTACATTCTTGGAGCAGTTCTAATTTATCACGTGCTTTTATTATTTCAGAGCTAGAGAAAAAGAATGGTCTTTCTTTCCCCAAGTGAATGTTGCATAGGTTAGGGTGGGGCAGGTGAGATGATGAATAATTCATACACAGCTTTGCTGGTTGTCCCTGCGGAAGTATGTTCCTTCAAATGAGAAAAAGCAAACTCAAAGGGGACCCCCCCCCCCCCCCCGATTTAGCTCACATGTAATGATGTCTCTAGATTCTAGTGTCTAGAACAGTGGTCGGCAAACCGAGGCTCGCGAGCCACATGCGGCTCTTTGGCCCCTTGAGTGTTCTAAAGGCACTTCTTCATAATAGACTCACCGAAGTTGAAAACGGACTTCTGCGCACGGGCCACAAAGTTTCGCTCACACTGGACGCATGCGCCTGCACGTGGTATTTTGTGGAAGAGCCACACTCAAGGGGCCAAAGAGCCGCATGTGGCTCATGAGCCACGGTTTGCCCACCCCTGGTCTAGAACTCGGTGATCCAGTTCAGTGGGCCGTTAAAATCCGGCTGTTCTGAAGTGAGATGTGCAGGGTCTAAAATACCCCCCAGACTTTGAGAATTACCATGAAAAACATGCAGAATTCTCACTCATACATTTTTATATTGATGACAGGAGGAAGGGATAATTCGCACCTCTAGGGTTAAAGAACAGGTAGTATTCTAGTGAAGTTTTACCTGTTTCTTTTTACTCCTTTATAAAATGTGGTGGCTAGAAAGTTTAAAATCTGACACGTGGCTGGCCTGAATCCTGCTGTGAGCCTTGGTCTCAAGATGCACGGAGCCAGGAGGCCAGCAGGGCTCAGAGGGAGCAGGCAGGAACTCCTGAAGGCTTTATCTCCAAGTCTGGGAGCTGCCGGCGTTAAGTCCCCCAAGGAGAACACACTGCTTCCTCCATCGCTCTGCTGGCCGGCCTCCCCTGCCTGCCCGCAGTTTCTTAGGAGAAGTCTGCTTATCTGCCAGGCCTGATTGATGACAGCAGGAGGGCACACAGACTTGCGGGTCAGCTCTTTCTTGGAACAAAAAGAGTTCAAGGAGTTCTTGAGATTAGGAGGAGGGCCTGGAGAGTTTTAGTGACAGTCATCAAGTGCTCCATAGCATTTGGTGGGTTGCCCAGGATCTTTCTGAATTCTGGGTTAGCCACCGACAGAGAACATTTGATCCTTGCTGGTTTTCATTGATCCCCTGGCATTTGATTAAACTAACCTCTTTGGGGTGGGCGAGGGGGCTTTTTCTCTTTCCTGTCAAGTGAGGGGTTTGGATGCTTTTGGTTCTGACCTTCTAGGTCCGTGGTGGGCAAACTGCGGCTCACGAGCCACATGCAGCTCTTTGGTCCCTTGGGTGTGGCTCTTCCACAAAACACCATGGCTATTTTGAAGAAGTGGCGTTAGAAGAAGTTTAAGTTTAAAAAAATCTGGCTCTCAAAAGAAACTTCAATCGTTGTACTGTTGATATTTGGCTCTGTTGACTCATGAATTTGCCGACCACTGGCATAGTACATAACTCAGGAGCAAGGCGTTCTGTTTGGTGACAGAGTAACTAACTTAACTTTTCTTCCGCACCCTGTTCCTGGTTTTGCTGGGACCTAATGCTTTCCTCTCGAGGGCAGCTGCTTAGCTTCATGGTTTTAAATGCAGTGCTCTTTGTTTAAGCTGGTGTTTGCTTTGTGCAGACCCCTTGTTTCCTGGGTTGAGAGTCACTGAATTGGTGAATGTGTAGATGGGGACGAGGGAAGGAGCCCTCAGCTTTTATTCACCTTCACTGGGCCCACAATTGCAGTGGAGACACAGAAGATCCAGCGCCTGCCCTCCTAGGAGTGCACATCTGGACTGGGCCCCTGGACTCTGTTGACATTAAAAAGCTTCGGTGCTTTTGATTCTGCTGTGAAGTCAAGGATGAGAGTCTCCCTTTCGGGCGTTTCTATCCCTGGATAGTTTCCTGGACAGGTGCTTGGCCTGGCATGTGAGTTATGACTTCCTCTGCCTGCAGTGACTTCCCTTCCGTGAGCCTGTGCAGTGTGGCACGGGGCCCTGTTTTGCAGAGAGAAGCCGTGGGGCCAGGTGGATGGCTTAGGAGCAGAATCCTGCCTCCTTGGGTGGAGCTCTCGCCCAGCCCTGCTTGGCCTGCTCATCCTGCACCCAGGCCCACCCATCCTGTCCTAGGGGAGGAGCTCCTCTGTACGGGTTCACCATAGGGGTGTTTATTGTAGGCAGGCCCTTGCTTCCAGCCAGGAGTCAGGCTTTGTACTGAGTAGGCAGAGAGAGAGAGAGAGAGAGAGAGAGAGAGAGAGAGAGAGAAATTGAAATTGTGGCTAGAGTAGTGTGGGAAGGATGCAGTAGGGGCCAAGGACTGGACTCCACTCCTAGGAACTTTCCTTTGGTCTCGCTGGGAAGCAGCCTCTTTGCTGGGCGGAGCCTGTTCTCACCACTAGCTCTTAGGTCGTGAGAGACCTCCTGGGAATGAGAAAGGGAGCAAAGGGCCCTGCATGTGGACCGGGGCCACTTGGTCTAGATGGGGCTTGGCATCCAGGGGCAGGGAGAAGCTGACCAGGAGCCAGGAGGAAGTGAGAGGAACTTTCTTTAAGCTTCAGATCTCAGAGCTTGGTATTACCTGCTCTGAACACCCCCCCCCCCCCCCCCCACACACACACATTTGGTTGGCAGGCCACAGATTCAGCCCACCGGATACAGCTTGTTCTCCTGGTCCACCCCAGTGGGTCTTAACTACAGTCTGCAGCCCCTGCTTCTGCCCACCATTTAATCAACTCCAGGAGATGTTGAGAATGTCCAAGTTTTGCGTGACCCGAGGGTCTTTGGAACTGAGATGGGATGCAAAGTTGATACGTCAAAACGACGTGGCTGCTGTGTTTTGTTTCTTGTGTTTGTAAAAACATAGTTAGAAAAAAAAAAATCTATTGCTTTGCAAGGCAGTGGAATTTGACCTACAGTCTATTGTATTGATCAGGGTGGAGTCAGTTAGTCAGACCTTAGTGGTTTCCAGCGCTTGATGGGTTTGAGTCTAAGACTTTTTTCTTTTCTTGGCCTGAACAAAGGTGAATGCCTTCGTTGTTCCATTGTGTGCAGCTGTTAATAGTTTACAGCTGGTGATTAAGTGAAGCAGGTGAGCCGAGTTACCTGGTACTTGGCTAATTTGCATCGTTGGGACTTTCATCTTGATGCTTCCACCTGCCCCGTAGGGTTTGTCCTAGTCATTCATCCCTCAGGACCCAGATCTTGGGAGGCCTGCTTCCTTGTCAGCACCCCCAGGTTCCAGCACTCTCTGTGTCTGTGTCTCCAAATTAGCCCTGTGGCATCAAGTGTAAATGACCCGGCGGCATCTCTGTTAGACTGCAAGTCTGCCGCGTGTTCATCGCTGGGCTGTGTCTCTGGCACAGCGTCTTCCTGGCTCAGTGGTCAGTGGCACTTCTGCTCTCGTTAGGGAATTTGTGCTTTTCTGCTCATCCTCATCTCAGAGTTACCTGGGAGGTAGGTGGTGTTTATTTCTCCTCTTAGATGAGGACACTGAGGTCCCCGGTGGTTCATTTGGCCCAGACTGCATTCAAATAGACGCAGGAAAGCCAGGATTCCCACTCAGGCGTTGTGACGCCTGCCTGGAGCCATCCTTGGAAACCACCTTACTGTAGTCTTAACCTTGAGAAAAGACCCCAGACGAGCATCAACTGAGGGGCATTCTACAGATTACCGGACCTGTGATCCTCCAAACAGCTTAGGCCAGTGGTTGGCAAACTCATTAGTCAACCCAGCCAAATATCAATGGTACAATGATTGAAATTTATTTTGAGGGCCGAAAACCGACCTCTGCGCACGGGCCACAAAGTTTCAGTCGCACTGCATGTGCACACCCGCACGTGGTATTTTGTGGAAGAGCCACACTCAAGGGGCCAAAGAGCCACATGTGGCTCGTGAGCCACTTTGCTGACCACTGATTTAGGACTTTAATCAAGGGGAGTCAGGCATGGGTCTGCTTGTTTTTCTGTGTAGTTGTCTGTCTCTTCCGTTTCTCTTTTTTTCATTTGAGATATCATTCACGCATCACAAAATTCACCCTTTTAAAAATGTGTACAATTGAGTGGTTTTCGGTATATTCACTAACTACTAGTATTTGTATATATTGGTATACTCATACTGGTAGACACTGATAGTAATGCAACCATCACCACTTCTAATTTCCAGAATATTTTTATCACCCCATCAAGAAAAACCATACCTATTCCCGGTCACTCCTACACCCAGCCCTAGGAGACCAGCCACTACTGTCTGATATCTCATATCAACGGAGTCATATCATAAGTGGTCCTTTGTGCCTGACGTCTTCCACTTAGCATCATGTTTTCAAGGCTCCTCCATGGGGTCACATGGGTGAGGTCTCCATCCTTTACATCACCGAGTAATATTCCACTATGTGGTTGTACCATATTTTAAAAATCTGTACTGACTAATGCTGCTGCAAGCATTTGTGCACTGGTTTTGAGGTATAGACATATATTTTCATTTCTCTTGGGCTGTGCCAAGGAGTGGAATTCCGGGGTCATAGGGTGGCTCTGTGTTTAATACTTTGAGGGACTGCCAGACTGCACCATTTTTACATTCTCACCAGCAGCACATGAGAGGTCTGTTTCTCCACATTCTCATCAACACCCATCTGTTCTTTTTTGGATTGGACGGGATTACCTTTTAAGCACCTTTACATTCAGGAAGTATGATTTTATGGGGGAAAAAATTAACTATTTTTGAAATGTAATGAAATTCTGCAGAGGCATTCATTAGCACGGACATGACAGCAACGAGAACTAGCTGTTTTAAGTTTATTTACTTCCCACCGTGTACTTGGGTCGTTTGTTTTTATGAAGTTTTGGTGAACTCCTGTTCTGGGTAAGTTTGTGTGTGTATTTTTTTTGTTTTTTTTTGTTTTGTTTTGTTTTTTTTTTGCTAAAAACAGATGGTAGCCAGAACACAGCCAGGATTTCATCAAGATAATTTTATCAGTTTTTGTTTATTTGTGAGTTGGGTTTTTTTGTTTTTTTTGTTTTTGTTTTAATATATTCACATCAAGAAGAGGAAAGGACAATGAACCCTAGAAAAGGGGAGATAAAGGCCGTCCGGTACTACATGCCGTGCAGAGTGCAAACACCGTGAGGTGGCTTTTATTGCTCCTTCTGATTCCCATCTCCTACTGTTTCACTAAAAGGAAGGATGAAATGCAGCTCTGAAACAGCTATTTTATGTCTCCTGGAGAGGATTTCCACAAGTTTTTTATAGTCCTTAGACTCAGAACCGTTTTATTCATTTTATTAAATTTGCATAGCTTTCCCCCACTTACCTGCTTTTCTTCCTTGTCTTATTCTACTGCTTCTTGTGTTACATAACTTTTCCCTTTGAAAGAGACTAGGTGGGCCCTGGCCAGTGTGGCTCAGTTGGATGGAGTATTGTATTGTACACCAAAAGGTTGTGGGTTTGATTCCCAGTCAGGGCACATACCTAGGTTATGGGTTTGGTCCCCTGTTGAGGCACGTATAAGAAGCAACCTATCAATCTCTCTCTCTCTCTCTCTCTCTCTCTCTCTCTCTCTCTCTCTCAAATCAATAAACATATCCTTGGATGAGGATTTTAAAAAATTCTTTTCATAAAAAAAACAAAAAAACTAGGTAGAGAAGCTTTTTAGAATAGGCATAGTTTACTTCTAATATATCAATATTATAAGCTCTTCAGAGCAGGGGCCATTTTATACTGTTTTGTAGTGCTAATATGAAATAGGAAGCCTAAAAGATATTTGTGGGAAGCATGGGTTTGTGGAAAGGTGGCCTGGTGGATGATGGGTGGATGGACGGATGGACAGACTTATGGGTAAATGACTTATACATACTGAATGAATTTTAGGGGTGTTGGCTGATTCCTTAGGTCCATTTTCTGTTGTTTTTTTTTTTTTTTGTGTGTGTGTGTGTGTTTTTTGTTTGTTTTTTTAAACACCTTGTTGGCTATGTGATGATGGGTTGGCTAATAGATGGAGTAATTAGATTCTTGTTCCTTGGATTGTCATATTCCTACAGTGTTGAGATTGTTTCAGCAACTTGGAGATGTCTCATTTCTTTCAGTGTTAAATTGTTTCTTGTATTTCTAATCACTGTATTTAACTGAAAAGCTATTTCAAGGAATTGCAAGGAAGGTAGGGAAAATCAGAATATGAAATCAGGACTGAATCAATTGTCAAGTTGAATACCTAAAATCATGAGAATAATCTCTTTACAGGGGCATAGTTCCTCCTGTAGGCATCTTGCCATTTAGTCTAGTTGGCTTTTGTTTTTCTTTGGGTGGAAGTGGGGGATGCCAATGAGTCTTTATTAGATATAAAAGTTAGTTTATTCTTGCTGATACTTTTTTCCATTTTCTTTCCTCTGGTTCCTCCCTTTCCACCAGCTACTCTGTTCAGTTTGTATTGTGCCCTCTGCATGGAAGCTGCCCTTCTAAGTAGCTGGTAGTGATGACAGAGTTTGACCTTAGGGGCAGGACAATGGGAAAGAACGTTGGTGCCATGCGATCCTTCTCGCTGGGTGCACTGGAGACAGGACTGGCCAAAGACTTGGATGGGTTGTCTGTGAACTTGATAGCAAAGCATGCAGACAGGCCTCAGTTAGCAGCCATAGTGTGTTGTAGGTGTGTTTGAGTTAGTTGTTTGGGACACTAATCTTCCTGTGGAAATAGGGCTATAAGTGATCCCAGGCCCATAGGCAAATCCCAAGGGATGATGATGATGATAGGCAATCCCAAGAGATGATGTTAATGATGATGATAATAATGACAAAGCTGAAAGCTACAAACAATAGTTGAATGCATTTCTTATTTAAAAGCAACACCTTTCAAGACTTCTATAAACCAGCCTTGGGAATAACCCAACATTTCTGCTATAATCTTTGGGGAGGGGAGGCAGATTATGCCATTGAGTCCTGAGAGTCCTGAAGTGGAGTGTCAACCACTCATGCTCCTCCGGAATTGAATGGTGGCATCATGTCCAGTGGCGGCAGGACTGTCGTTCTTGGGGTTGCCTGTATAGGAAACAAACTCCATCGCTGTCTCACAACCGACAGTCAAGTGGCACAGACTTGGGATCCCCACACCGCATTTCTAACTTTTGGGGCCGTATGCTCACAGTTTCTCTTTGAGCCCCTATACTATTTTTTCCTCCTCAGTGCTTGGTGCTGGCCTTTGAGGAGAGAGCCTATACTTGCCCATGTTCCATTCAGAGACCCAGAGCCCGGGCTGAGTTGGAGCTTTGCTCTGTGGAATCGGATACAGTACAGAACCGGTTGCCAGGCTCAGGTCTAAAACCCTGCACTCAGGCATGAGTCATGAGCTCACTCAGCGCTGTGGGTCCTCACTCTGCACCGAGCTGCAGCGGCTCAGGGACCACCCACGGCTGCGGGATGCTTGGAGAGCCTGCCGTCCGCCCTCTTCACTTTACTTCCAGGGCCTCAAGATTCTTTAGTGGGAGGATCTGAGGTTCCACCTTCCTCTTTATTTTCCATCTCATGTGTCTATCCCCAGCCGGCTGTACTTCTTGTCCCCGCTGCTTGTGTTCACGCTGCATTTTTCGTACTTATTTTGTGGTGTGATTATGTCGTGTCTTCATCCTCTCTGTGTCCAAGCTTTCTGACAGGGTTTGCAAGCACTTAGGGTGGAAATAGCTCCGGGAAAGCACAGTGAGCAGTTCCAATGGCCTGCATAAGAACATTAAAAGTCAGTACTAATGAACATTAAAAAGCATTGGAAGAAACAAGAAAAACAAACCCAGAAACAGCCCAATGGACAGAGCGGAGGAAGAGGAGTCCCTCTGGTACCACCCTCTACCCTGCTGCCTCAGAGGCTTTCCCCTTAGGCTTGGCAGACGTGTTGAATCCCATTGTGCACCAGACCCTCCTGTGTGCACTCAGTTCAGAGTCCCTGCAAATTACATCTGTCCCAGGTGTGCTGTGCCCGGGCTGATCCTACTCTGGGAGGTTGTGAAAATTCCCAGAATTTACAAGAGAGTCTGCTTTCAGCTAATGATGTGTTGGACAGTGAATGGTTTTGAGAACTCCTTCAGAACTTTGTATGGGTCCAGATCCACAGTTGTCAACTGGGACAGCCTCAATAATGCCGAAGCTGAGAAAGCAACTTTAGAACGTTGGACGTTACAAAAGCCCTGCGTCCTTTGAAGTGGCTTTTAGTAATAAGGATTAGGAAAAAATAACATCTGTTAAGTTGAAAACGTATTCCTACTTCCAAGAGGAAAAAAAAGACAATAAAACAGGAGACATCTCACGTCCATGTGGAAGCGAAATAAAAAGAAACCAAACTTAGAGGTACAGAGGGCAGATGGGTGGTTGCCAGAAGTGGGGGTGGGAGAAATGGATGAAGAGGGTAGAAAGGTGCAAACTTCCGGTTATAAAATAAATGCTGGGAGCCGAGTGCACAGCATGGTGACCACAGTTAATAATACTGTCTTGTGTACTTGAAAATTGCTAAGCGAGGAGATCTTAAAAGTTCTCAACACAAGAGAGTAAATTTGTAGCTATGTGTTATGATGGGTGTTAACTAGACAAATTGTAGTAATCATTTCATAACATACACAAATATTGATTCATAATCAACAGGAGAAAAAGTGCTATTTAAATCCTTAGTACTGTAATATATGGCCCATATCTGGCTTCTGGAATTCAACATCATTCACAACCAAGATCCCACCCTCCCAGCCTTCCGCAGGAGACGTTTAGGCCAAGTTGGGTTGCTTCTTTACTAATTCACTACAGGCAAAAAAGTGTGAAATTTCTCTCAGCTGCTCAATTTACTGCATATCTAAATAGTCTTTAATTTATCCTTTACAGAATTATTTGATCTCTTTGCCCCCCCCCCCCCAAAAAAAAAGGCAGATCACATTTTGGGACCAAATTGTGACTCTCACGTAGATTGTTAGAGAACCCTGAACCGCGACACTTACCATAGGCCAAGTAAGCGGTTGTGGGACAAAAGTAGGTGTGGTGCCCTGCTCTGGGTCTAGATTGAGTTGTGTGCTTTGCTGAAGAATATTCTCTTTTCCATGAATCTATAATTAGAACATGCCACACAGCATGGTATTTAAAGTCCATCATCATTATTACTTTTCAAGGGTGTGGTTTTCTTACCATATTTTTAAACCTAATTTTTTTCAAAGCCAGGAAAATAATTTTTTTTTTTTTAAATCCAAAAGAGAAATATCACAGGTTTTCAAAGGGCAATAAGAGGTTGAAATCTAGGTGGTAATTTTTAATCTTCTTTACTTAAGATAGGTAGTAATAAGCACTTTTATTCAGAGGGCCATTTTTGTGTAAATATTTTAGGCTTTGTATAACTACCTCACATAGCTGTGGTATGAGGAAGGAGCCAGAGGGGCACTGGCTAGGGACTTTTGATTAACTAGAGGCCCGGTGCATGAATTCATGCACCCACCAATGGGGGTTCCTCAGCCTGGCCTGTGGGTGTGTCCAGCCCATTTCGCTAAGTCCCTACCAGCCAGACCCTAGTAGCAAGCTAACCTACTGGTCGGAGCGTCTGCCTCCTGGTGGTCAGTGCACATCATAAGGACTGGTCAACTGGTTTACTGTGTGCCCTCTAGTGGTCAGTGCATGTCATAGCGAGTGGTTGAGTAGCCTTAGCATATCAGCATATTATGCTTTGATTGGTTGAAAGGCCAACTGGTTGCCTGGATACTTAGCATATTAGGCTTTTATTATATACAATAATTGAGTTCCTTGAGACATCTCACCTTTCAATTATCTTAGGCATGTCTTGTGTGGTGTCAAGACTACCTGGTCAATGTTTGTGGAGAACAGATACTAATTAATTCAATTCAGAACTCTTGAGTTTTAACACAACCTTTACAATTAATTGTTATGGGTTTGATATTTATTGAGTGGTTTCTTTTGTATGTTTCTTGATTACTTCCATTACTCAAATACAGAAACATGATTGAGTTTTTCCAATTATGGAATACCGATAGTTAAAAATAATTATGTACAATGGAGATGTATATAAACTGGGAAATTAATTTTTAAAGATTATTTGAAACTACAAGGTATAATGACATACAATAAAATGCACCCACTATAGGTGCACAGTTGAATGAGTTTTTGTACATTTATACAGTTGTGTGGCCATTAACACAGTCCTGCTTTAGAATAGTTCCATCATCCCCTGAGTTCTATTTTCCATGCTCACAGTCAGTGTCCCTCCCATCCTAGCACCAGGCAACTGTTCTACTTTCTCTGTCTATGGATTTGCCTCTTCTGAACATTTCATGTAAACGGAACTCTATAATATGTACTCTTTTGTGTGTGGCTTCTTTCACTTAGCATGAAGTTTTTGAGATTCAACTTTATCTGCTGATTCTATCAGTGATTCATTTTTATTACTGAAGAGTTTCTTGTAGGGATTTATCACATTTTGTCTCTGTACCAGTGGTGGACATTTGATTGGTTTCTAGTATTTGGCTATCACGAATAATGCTGCTATGACTATTTGCTTGCAAGACTTTTAAAAATTTTTTCTTGAGGTGGTAGAGTGTCGGTCTGCGGACTGAAAGGTCCCAGGTTCGATTCCGGTCAAGGGCATGTACATTGGTTGCGGGCACATCCCCGGTAGGGTGTGTGCAAGAGGCAGCTGGTAGATGTTTCTCTCTCATCGACGTTTCTAGCTCTCTATCTCTCTCCCTTCCTCTCTGTGGAAAATCAATTAAAAAAAAAAAAGAGATGAAAAAAATAAATAAAAATAATGGTGTTCTCAAAAAAAAATTTTTTTTTTTCTTGAATGGGTATATATCTAGCTGTTGAATAGTTGGGACATATGGTAAGATTATGTGGAAAAATTTTTTGTTTTACATGCTCACCACTATCTCACATTGTCACCAACACTTGGTATAATCTGTCCTTTTTTATTATAGCTAGAAAATCATTTGTTGGCAATGGAAAGTGGAACCCCTATGAACCTCACTTTTGAAGAAGGGATGGTATCGGGTCTAGTAATAATTAATGTCGTTTTTAAACATTCGCTTAAAATCTTGCTTGGCGTTGACTTGTATTGACATAACCTTCAAACACGTGGTATCTACAGAACGTGTGAAGTGCAATTAACAAGTTTTGCTTGAAAAAGTTGGTGTTTGGTTTGGTTTTTGTTGCAAAACTAGGGCTAAGAAGATGGCGGATGAAGAGCATATTCGGCACTGCATGCTTTATGAGTTCCAATTAGGAAGAAAAGCAAGTGAGGCTGCAAAAAACATCTGTAGTGCTCTTGGTCAAGATGCAGTTAGCGCCAGAAAATGCCAGCCTTGGTTTGAGAAATTTCACGAGGGAAATTTTTTGTTAGATGACAAGAGTGGTCGAGGCCGTGTGTCCAATTTTGATCAAGAAGCTCTTCAAGCTCTTTTGGTGCAAAATCCTCAAATTACCCAACAAGAGCTTGCGACAACTTTAAATTGTTCACAAAAAACAATTTCCAATCAATTGCGTGCACCTGGCAAAGTCCAAAAGTTTGTGAAATGGCTTCCTCATGAGTTGACCGTCAACAACCGTAATCAAAGAGTCACAATTTGCAGTTCGCTCCTCTCTCGTCAAAACCGTTTGTCGTTTTTAGAGCAAATTGTTACCGGAGATGAAGAATGGGTGCTGTACGTTAATTTGAAAAGGCGGCCTCAATGGTTGGACAAAAATGAGGCTCCACAGCCCACGCCAAAACCTGACTTGCATGCGAAAAAAGTGATGTTGTGTGTTTGGTGGAATTTTAAAGGAATTCTTCATTTTGAACTTTTACCATCTAACCAAACCATTACAAGTGCAGTGTATAGTGCCCAATTGGAAAGGTTAGCCCAAACTTTAAGAGAAAAAGAACCCGCGCTGATTAATCGGAAGGGCGTAATTCTTCACCACGATAACGCACGACCGCATACTGCAAGAATCACTGCTGAAAAACTGCGCCAGTTGGAATGGGAAGTTCTCCCTCAACCTGCATATTCTCCTGATATTGCCCCTTCCGATTACCATTTGTTTCGTTCTTTGCAAAACTTTCTTCTTGGAAAAAAATTTAATAATGAAGAATGCCTCAAAAATGCATTGACCGAATTTTTTGCATCAAAATCACAAGAATTTTACAACAGAGGGATTAAAATGCTTCCTGAGCGTTGGGCACAAGTAGTAGAAAACAACGGCAACTATATTGTTGATTAAATTTTGTTGTATTGTTTAAATAAATTCGATTTTAAAAATATTAGAAAACGACATTAATTATTACTAGACCTAATATTTCTTGCCTCCCTATATCTTACAGGATTGCTCTGAAGATCAAAGGAGATGGAAATTTATGGGAAAGGGCTTCATAGTGTAAAACTGTTACTGCTGAGTATGTGCAGAAAAGTATTTAGCTGTTAAATTTAACACATATCCATCTCAGAGATTAAGATGAAAACTTGCCCAAGTGTTAATAAAATGTGTGTGTTATGGCTGAACTTGTTCTACCTTCTTATAAAGGCATATTTTACTCAAATTGTGCGCTTCCTCCATATGCCTGCATTGTACATTAAATTATCAGCCTTATTTCACCATGACAGAATATAATGGTTTGCATATGCTGGGCAATTTTTTCTTTCCCACTCAAACTTGGATGGTCTGGTAAATGTCTGCTTGTGACTTCATTTTCAAATACCTGTGGGTGGCCTCTTTTCTGGACCTGGGCATATGTGTTCTATTCCAACAGAATGGAAGGAGAAAGTCTGGAGACTCAGAGAAAAGGCCAGGAAACAGTTTATCTATGTGAAAACACTCATTGCAACGGTTTTACTTTGCAATTCCGATTCTATGAAAACGGCCAGTTTAAACTTTTTCAAAGAACAAAGGGAGTTTTGAATGCATTTCCCTACCCGTGGGAGCCAGCTGCCACAGGTGTAGGGAAACTGGCCTGGGGGCCCTAAATTTTCTATTTGGGGCCATATTTCATAAAACTTGCTTATCAGCCATTCTTCACACCTGTTGAGTAAAACCTTTGGACTAAGGAAGTTGAACTGGTGTTTGACCATGGCCCACTGTGTCAACAAAAAGCTTTATGGCGCTTTCACATGAAAAGGTAAACAGGAACAACAAAACTCAAGTAGAAGCTGTGTGCCTTATAGTTTCTGGGAGTTTATAATTTCGGAGGCTTATATTAATCCTGGTGACAATTAAATTAAGTCAGTAATGTTCCCTAATAAAAACCTTAACTTTCTTTTACCAAATAGACAGTTTTAATAATTGGGAAATGTGTATATGGAAGCCTTTTTTGATAAAAATGATGCAGGTGTTTGGACCCAGGATCTGGGATGGTGGTCCATTGATTTAGTATCTTATGATTTTACCTAATGAGCAAAAGTTCTCACCTTCCATGACTTTGAAAATTTCTGTTTGAACATGGGTACACGCATGTGTGCGCACACGTGTGTAAGTATTTCAGAGCTTCCAAATGATGCCGACTTCAAAGTGTGAATTAAACAGGAGATGCAGCCAAAATCGGTTTGGCTCAATGGATAGAGCGTCGGCTTGGGGACTGAAGGGTCCCGGGTTCGATTCCGGTCAAGGGCATGTACCTTGGTTGTGGGCATATCCCCAGTAGGGGGTGTGCAAGAGGCAGCTGATCGATGACTCTCTCTCATCGATGTTTCTAAGTCTCTATCTCTCTCCCTTCCTCTCTGTATAAAATCAATAAAATATATTAAAAAAAATTTAAAAAAAATAAAAAAAATCAACAGGAGATGCAAAAGGTAGCTGAGGCTCTTGGAAATCTTTTTCTCGGGCATTACTACTAGCACGGTTTGGTGTGGACTGATATCTGAGAGAGCAGTCTTAGAGGAGGCCCAAAGTACGTGTTCTTTTTGGAAGCAGCTGTTTGCTAAGAAAGAATCAGAACGGTCCGGCGGTTGGTTCTCATTGTCTCTGGGTGTTATAGCATCTCGGCCTGCGTTGGGCATCGGAGGGAAGTACATGACCCACTCCTGTGGAGATGGGAACTCGCCGCTGCTGGTGTCAGGCGTGTTCTTTAAATAAGCGGACTTCAGGGTTTATGGAGAAACCCCTCATACTCATTTCTGATGGTCTTTCCCACCTCGATCGTGGAGGATTTCAACTCCTCTTTGGAGGGGCGGTGATAGAAGGAAGGATGGGGTCAACAACTTAAAGTTCCCATAATAATGAGAAATGGGTGCCCGTGGGGAGGGCCTTGCGTGGGGCTGCCATAGGGGATGCTAGGAAAGTTGCAGAACTCACTCGGGGAATCATGTGAGCTGGTGCCCTTTCAACTTTAGGCCTCAGCCACCCTGTTGATCTTGGAAATGCATGTAAAACCTCATGCACATGTGGCCCCCGCCTCTGGGTCTCTCTGGATCAAGAGACCCTGGGTCCAGTTCGCTGGCCCCAGATGCCTTTATCCAACTCAAGGTGACTTCCTGGATCCTGAGTGACAGTGGTGTCACAGCAAACATTTTGTGTCCTGTCTGGTTATCAGTGGCACCAAGGGAGTAACTTAAATTGGACTTGTATATCTTCTTAAAATTTGCCTCTGGGAGGGAGGGAGGGAGGGAGGGAGGGAGAGAGGGAGAGAGGGAGAGAGAGAGAGAGAGAGAGAGAGAGAGAGAGAGAGAGAGAGAGAGGGAGGACACGATTGTATGTGATAACTGGCCACTTAAAGGGGCCTTTGTATTATACTTTAATTATTGACTAATCTATTAATACATTTGATTTATTTGTGAGTTATTTCAAGAGACAAATAGAGTTGGTGTGATGTGTGGAACGAGCCTGGGGTTAGGGATTGGAGAGATCTGAGACCCGGCTTGGTCACTCACTGACATCAGGCAAGAAGTGAGGCTCGGAGCTTCAGTTTCCTCCCAGGGGAGGGGTTCCTATCTGGCTGAGGATTAGTATTAGATACGGAGTGTCACTGAGGCTGTTAGCGCATGCCAGGACACCTCATGGCACGCCCTTACTGCATGCTACTGTTTTTGCTATTTATAAAGAGCAAAAGTGGCATAAATTCAGTATACGTCTGTATTACTTCCTGCCAACTCTGTGTTAACAGAGCAGTAGTAACCCCTTAAACTGGAAGTTTCACATACCATAACCAGTGTATTGTAAATATTTCACTTAACAGCTCAAATTAAAACAGAAATTACGCAGGCTATTGAAATGAGGTTGGAAGTTGTAGAAAAAGAAGTTGTTCAGTGTCAGTGCTATGTCAAGTTATAATTTGGTATATTTTTTCCAGTTTCATTTTTGTTGGAGTTGATGAAATGGTTGAGCGCGGTAGAAATAACGTAATGAGACACTAAAGCTGTCCATCATAGGGGTATACATCATGAAGGCAATTCTTTATAACTGGAATGACTAGTGAACACCCAGTAATTTCCTCAAACTCCTTTACAAACTCCTTCTTGGAAACAAATAGTTTCTATGTTGTGAAATCAAAGGAAAAAAAGCTAAAAATATATTTATTTCGTTTGTCCACTTGGGAAATTACAATGGAAATGTAATCAATGCCAAAAAAATATTCCCTTCATTAAAACTGGTGTCTGGAAGTTATCTTTTGGACTCCAACCCCAGACTTTGGAGTGCATTTGGTGTCTATTGGAATCCTACCCACATTCCTACCAGTGGATTGGGCTCCGATATTTACTAAAACCTTAGTCCCTCTTGGTGAATCCAGTTGGCTCATGGATTTGGTACAAGTAGGAAGTCTGATGCCCTCCAAGAGGGCACGGCACGTACATGGGGCTTGGGCCCAGGAAAATGGGAGCCCTCGCAGGTCCCAAGAGTTCTCAACTTGGGGTGAAGCAAAGTAGTGACTTGGCCAAATTTGTGGTTTCTGGAAGCCAACTGCCTGGGATTGAGTTCTCTCTTCGTCTTGAGATGCTGGGCATAAAACTTTACCTCTGGACCTCTATTTCTCCATCTGTAAACTGGGCATGATAATAGTTCCTGCCTTAACAGTTGTGTTTGTGAAATGAGACAATCCCTGTTAAGTCAGTGGCACTCAGTAACACAGGGGCTACCATTTCTCAGCCCCTTCTTTGTTCTCTCTGTCCAAGTGGGCCTCCTCTCAGTCACACCTCTCTATGGTAAAGCTTCAGATGACACTTTCTGAAGAGTCATTCTTTGCTTGTTTGAGAAGAACATTTGCATTTCAAAAAGTTTCTTTTTCTTAAAATAAATTTTTATTGATTTCAGAGAAGAAGGGAGAAGGAGAGAGAGAGAGAGAGAGAGGAGAGGGAGAAGGAGAGAAACTCATTGATCGACTGCCTCCTGCACACCCCAAACTGGAGATCGAGCCCACAACTGGGGTATGTGTCCTTGACCAGAATCGAGCCTGGGACCTTTCAGTCCGCAGGCCAATGCTCTATCCACTAAGTCAAGCCGGCTAGGGCAAAATAGTTTCTTTTTTTAAAGGAATGCCATAGTCACAGTAATTTCGAGGGCGGTGTTTTGCCACCAAATGCATCATTAAATTCTGTTTATTTTGTTTACAGGGAGCACGGGTCTGGCTGAGAGAAAATGGCCAGCACTTTCCGAGTACCGTCAATTCTTGTGCGGAGGGCGTCGTAGTCTTCCAGACAGACTACGGTCAGGTGAGCACAGTCCCTTCGCCGAGGAATGCCAAGTGCGCGTCTGGAGTGTGTGTGCGACGCAGTGTGTTCTGCAGGGGGGCACGGAGGTTCCAGCCGGGGCGGCACTGAGCCTCCACTCGGCTCCACTTGGCCGCTCTCCCTCCTGGGGGATCGTGTCCAAGAATCAGAAGTATGGAATGCAAGCAGCTGGAGGAAAAGTCCGAGTAGATTGATGCTTGCTCATTGCTTTCCTTATTACCACTTTCCCTTAGAATTCTTAAACTATTCCTAGAGGATCGGAGATACTGGCTGCCAGGGAGACGAGTGTGGCGGTGTCCTGATTCCTGTAAGAATCAAACTGATTAAACCACCACCCTTGTCCGTGCCCCCCCATGGAGTTCCCCCCCTCCCCTTGCTCCCTATCTACCTTGTTAGCTGCTGCAGAAGCGCCTTCTGTGTGTGGGAATTCTGCTGCTCCTGATTCTCCGTTTTGTGTGTAAAACAAATGAAAAGCCCTGTCACTGAAAACCGAAATAAGAAACTGGCTCATTGATTGTGCAGCCGACTCTTGAACAACACAGGTTTGAACTATGCAGGCCACTTATACATGGGTTTTTCTTGTGTTGTTTTTTTTTTTAAGTATATTTTTATTGATTTCAGAGAGGAAGGGAAAGGGAGGGAGAGAGAGAAACATCGATATTGGGAGAATTATTGATCGGCTGCCTCCTGCTTGCCCCACACTGGGCATCGAGTCCACAATCCAGGCATGTGGCCTGAGCAGGAACTGAACCGTGACCTCCTGGTACATAGGTCTATATACTCAACCACTGAGCCACGCCAGGCAGCCCTGGATTTTTGTGTTTTCCCCCCCAAGAAATGTTATAAATGTGGTTTCTCTTCCTCATAACTTTCTTAACGTTTTCTTTTCTTTAGCTTACCTTATTGTAAGAATACAGTATATAATGTATATAAATGTACAAAAATGTATGTTAATCGACTATTCATGTTATTGGTGAGACTTCCGGCCAACAGTAGGCTATTCATAAAGTTTTGGGAGAGTCAAAAGTTATATGCAAATTTTTCAACTGTATCTGAATAATTGTGAAAGGGGCCCAGTCTCTCCGTTTTCATGGAGATTAATTTTAATATTACGAATGGGTTCCTCCCTCAGAAGCACATGTCAAAATTTAAGACATAAAGGAGTAAGAGGATGTCATATGCCAGTATTTAAAACGCAGAGTTTCTGAGTCTCATTGGTAAGTCGTGCTGAGCATGAAAGCTGCAAGGCCAGTGCTGGGCGCGCTCTGCCTCTCAGCCCAGCTGGTCCCCGTGGGGTGGTACCTGTCTCATTTCTTGGCCTCCTGAGGAGTGTTTTCCTGGGCTGTTTTGTAGCTCCTCAGATGCTTTTTCATCTGAGTCTTGAATGGCTCTCCAGAATTCATCTGGTGGTGTGAGGCGATAGCTCTGTTTTGTGGACGTAGATTGGGGGGTGGCATCGGGAGAAGGTGGCAAAGGGATCTCATGTTTAACAGCCCTCGCAGGTGTGGTCGCTGCACTGGTGCCCAGCCTGGTTCCTTTCCCAGCAGGTTGTCCGGTCGTGTTGTGTGACCTATAAACCGACGGGATGACTTCTGCGGACCCTCAGGGTCAGGCGCTGCAGTGATGCTGAAGTGCAGGCTTGGTCGGCATTTTTCTGTCTTCCCTTGACTTCCGCCTTTTTCTTTCTCACTGGCCCCACGAATCCAGTCCCTTTCAGGTCCCGTACATACTTCTCAAGATGCAATAAAAAAAGGAAAACAATACTTAGTGTACCAGTTGGACATAAGTATTCCTAAAAGATTTATAATGCTATTATTTTTGTTGTTGACTTATCTTTTCATCCCAAAGATAATATTTTAAATCTTCCCCTCTTTTTTGAAAAAAAGGTGGTGAAAATACACACAACATTAAATTTACTATCTTAAGCACTTTATCGTGCAGTTCGGGAGTGTGAAGTGCAACAGAGCTTTAGGTATCTTTCTTCCCATAATATGGAAACTATACCCACCAAACACGGGTCCCGCATCTCTGCTCCCCTAGTCTTGTGACCCCCTTTCTACTTTCTGTCTCTGTTGCTTTGACTGCTTCACATATCCATAGGGGTGGGACCATACAACATTTGCCATTTATTTGTGACTGGCTTATTTTGCTTAACTGTCCTCAAGGTTCTAAGACACTTTCTGTCCTCATTTCCGCTTTGCTTGGTGGATGAAGGCTTCTCACATGGCACCTTCGGCAGCTCTGTGGTGCTCCTGCCTGTGACCTGTGGTCGGCAGCCTGTGTCACAGCCCAGGGACAGCTCTCTGAGAGGGTGGAAATGGGATGGGATGGTCAGGGAGCCGTCCTGTTTACTCTTGACAGTAGTTATGGATTGTGGGTTTAGAAAGAACGAAGCAAGAATAACGTGTACTTACACATGAAAACAGCGCTCAACGTGGACTTCTGATCTTCAGTGCGTCTTCAAATACTTGGTCTTAATGTTGTCTACTCTGTCATTCCCAAGTCTAACAAGTATAATTAGCTCGGTGATTTGTGTAGGAATTGCAGGGTTTAAAGTATGAGAAAAGTGAGATGAGATCGAAAGAATTGGGCTCAGACTAGGATCAAGAACTGGCAGTGGCCAAAAGACTCTAGTTTCCTTTTTTACTTGACCTACAAGTTCACTGTGGGGCATAGTGGCGTGGTCACCGAGGAGCAGAAGTTCATTTACTGCTCCCGATGCCTAGAAATACCTGCTTTTTAATGGGGCTGGGACAAATTCTTTTTTCTTAAATCTTTATTGTTGAAAGTATTACATATGTCCTCCTTTTCTCCCTTTTGACCCCCTTTAGCCTGCCCCCGCCCCCATCCTGGCCTTTACCACCCTATTATCCGTGTTCCTGGGTTATGCTCATATGCATACAAGGTCTTTGATTGATCTCTTCCCACCCACCCACCCCCTCACCCTCACTTTCCCTCTGAGATTCAATACTCTGTTCAAATGCTTCCGTGTCTCTGGATCTGTTTTGTTGAACAGTTTATTTTGGGATAAATTCTTGAAGGAATCCGGTCAAAGATGCCGAGCATGGCCTTCCTTGTCCTAGTCAAGCCCGATGTATAGTAACTTTCCAAGGCATTGGCTGATTTCAACCCAATTTGGAATGTTATAAAAGGGTGTTAAAAAAATGTTGTTTCTGACATAGCCAATATGGCACAGTCAGTTGGGCATCCTCCGGTGCACCAAAAGGTTGCTGGTTTGCTTGCCAGTCAGGGCACTTGCCTAGGCTGTAAGCTCAATCACTGGTAGAGGGTGTGCAGAAGGCAGCTGATAGATGTTCTGAACTCACATCGCTGTTTCTTTCTCTCTCTCTCTAAAAAATAAAATGAATAAATTGTTTTTAAAAAGAAAATAAATTGTTGTTTCTGGGGAAGAGGGAAGAATGGGGATATATTGTTTAATGAGTCCAGCTTCAGTTTTGGAAGATGAAAAGGCGGTGAAGGTGGATGGTGGTGATGGTTATGGTTACACAACAGTGTGAGTGGATTTAATGCCACTGAACCTTTGCTTAATGGTCAGGATGGTAACTTTTATATTTATATGTATATTTTTGTGCACACACATAAAAGATATTAATGTTTGAAGTCAGTTGGTAACTGGTAAAACATGCCAATGGGTATTTTTTTTTTAATATCTTTAAAAAGTCTTTTGATGAAAAATTTATGTTGCCAAAATACGACTTCTCAGAAACATAGACGGCTTGAAAAACTAATGACTCTGGCCCAGAGCAGAGCACCTCAAACTTTGCTGTTCACAGTCCACAGTGGGGGGCTCCCTCCCATGCCAGTTCTGATCGGCAGGTCTGGGAGGGGGCTGAGGGTCGTGCATTTCTCACAAGCTCCTTGGTGACTCGATGCTGCTGGTTCTTGAGCCCCAGTGGAGGAGTGAGAATTTAAAGACATTCCTGGAAGTCACCTTAAGGCCATGGTTACGGCAGGGAAGTCTCCTCGACCTCTTCCATCCGCCTCCTTGCAGGAAACAACGGTAAACATAAGGTGGAGGACTTCAGAGAGAAAGCTGGAAAATACTTCTTCGGTCTTTCAAGGCTTTTCTTTTCTTGGTGTCCTCCCTTCCAACAACCATTCCACCTTGAGCGTGGCCAGGGGTGGTGCTGGCTGCAGCTTAATAATCCTCAAGTGAATGAAAAAGCAGTTTTTAAAATTCTCTTTAGTGTTAGAGACCGAGGAGAGCCTCGTGTGACTCAACTCCTACAGCGGAACCCCCTGGACCCTGGGAGTCATAGGCGATAGCGAGGCAGCACAAAAGGCCGTGTTTTCTTATTTTCTTCAGTCTCTGAGAACTTTGCACACTCATGCAAGCTGTTCTTTCTTGGCAAGGGAGATAGTTTTAAAGCTCCCTTAACATTCCATCCCACACGAACATTTTAATTGCTGCTGATGGGTCCTCGGAATACGGAGGACCGAAATACTCCCCGTGGACTCATAACTTATGCTACACTCACCAGCAAATATTTGCAGAAGGAAAAAGAAAACGTGCAAGTGACAAGCTAACACACTTGGTTGAAAAATATGCATAGTTGTGTCCTCAGGAGGAGGCAGTACACGGGCAGGTCAGCACATGCCCCGAAATGTCAAAATTACTAGCTTATCGTCCCAGATAACAAGCTCCGGACAGAGATTGAGAAGAGGCAAATTAGAAGGCACCAGGATTCTGCCGGATGCAGATGTGGCTGGGCGCTCAACGCTTGTCCAGTGCCGCCTTCCAGTCTTACCCTTTCTGACGTGAGGCTGTCTTTTCTGGAACATGCACCAGGCACATGGGTGATCACAGTGGCACCCTTTATGCACATTGTAGAATTGAGCAATAAATTCTAAATTAGATTTTTTTTTTTCTTCACTTGGAGAGTGAACTATTATCTCTGACTGCTCTGAAATTGCTTAGAGCACATGTGTCAAACACAAGGCCCGCGGGCCAAATCCGTCCCGCCAGGCCTTGCAATGTGGCCCGCACCGCGCTGTCATCACTGCACTCCGCTGCGTTTCCATCACAATGACAGTTTATGACTGTTCAGTAAACCATTCGGCCCGCGATTTAGGCTGGATTTTAGATTTTGGCCCCTTCTCTGATTGAGTTTGACACCCCTAGCTTAGAGAGAGATCAATCTACCTAATTGTACAATATTTTAAAGGGTAATTATTTAACGTATCCCAGTAAACTTAGGACTATTACGGCATGCAATGATTTTGTAGGATTTTCTGTGAGCAGTCTCTGTATGGGATCTTCTGAAATATTCTACTGGCAGGAGATGTAATTGTCCCAATCTACAAATAGATGCCCTCCTCCGTGCCCTTCACTTTTTATTTGCAACAAACATAATTAGACGTTGTTTTTCAAAGTTATTCTTCTCATTCTATTAATCCGGGAAAAGGCTATTAGGTTGCCTGGCACTTTGAAGTCACCCCCCTAGAAAGACTTACCCGGCCACACAGGAAACACAATCCTCATTATTTATAATCACATCTCTCATTCAAAGCTGTCTCTACCGTTTTTTGGTTTGACCTTCTGGTTTGGCTTGTTAGAATTCATATAAGATGGGCCCAATGTTGTGAAACTTGATAATGGGTCAGTGTAGTGATTTTTAATAATTTTTTAAAGTAATTTTCACACTTTCTTCCATGGCCAACTGCCTTTTTTTTTTTTTTTTTTTTTTTTTTTTTTTTTTTTTTTTTTTTTTTTTTTTTTTTTTTTTTTTTTTTTTTTTTTCCTTCTTTCTCCCCTCCACTTTGCCCCCATGGGTTCCTTTTTTGTGTCCCTTGAATGCCTACAGACATATGTGGCCTTTTGACCTCTCCACCCCCTCCCTCTGGAGCACTCCTGTGTCCTGGAGACATCTGCCCCAGGCCTGCTGAGTGCTGGCTTACTGACTGCGGCCTGCCGCACGGCTCTGTCCCATTTTAGAGCTCCAAATAACAGCGGGACCACACGTTGTCAGGAATTGGACAACTAGACTCTGTGATTTCAACCTTTTGGGGGAAGCGGGGGTCCGAGTCGAGTCTGACTGCTGATGGATCGTAGGTGTAGCCGAGTGAGACATCTCCCATGAAAGGGAGCTGACTGCACAAACTGGCCCCAAGGGCCCAGGAATGCCTGTGCTTCTCAGCAGCCAGGGGAGCCGCATTCCAGGCCTCACACGCAAAGCCAGCTGTTGGCAGGGGCAGCTGCCTGGGGACAGACGTCCCTCCCACCCCCTCCTCCTCCAGGAGCCGGTGGGATGTGAGCAACCATTGGCACTGCCCCCAAGTGAGGTGGCCAGCAGCGAGGGACCAGCTGGAGTCTCCAGGGTAGCTCACAGCCCAGGAGAGAGTCTCCAGGCTATTACTGGTGGAGGAAGAGGGACAGACCTCAACTTACGAAGATGGAGAAAAAGGAGTATGGAGGGCAGTATTAATGATACAGAAGTAGTGTCCTTGGACTCTAGGGGCCACATGCCAAACTCAGGGATAGCAAGACATTCTTCCTAGTCAGCTGTCCTGGACATAATTCCCCTCCCCCACTCCCCATTTTATTTTGTATTGGTTTCAGGTATATAGGTTAGTGGTTAGACGATCATATACTTTCCATAGCGTGCTCCTAAACATTCTCGGTACCCCATCTGACACCACCATACATAGTTATTACAGTACTAGAGGCCCGGTGATGAAAATTCATGCACTCGGGGCAGGGTGTGTCCCTTAGCCTGGCATCCGCCCTCTCCCAGCCTGGGAGCCCTCAGGGGATGTCCACCTGCTGGCTTAGGCCTGCTCCCCAGGGGATTGGGCCTAAGCTGGCAGTCAGACATTCCTCTGGCAGCTCGCAGGGGATGTCCAACTAACAGCTTAGGCCTGCTCCTCGGTGGAATCGCACTGAGCACCAGGAGGCAGCTCCTGCATTGAGCATCTGCCCCCTGGTGGTCAGTGCACATCATAATGACAGGTCATTCTGCCCTTAGGGTCAATTTGCATATTACCCTTTTATTATATAGGAATTATATAGGATAGGATTATTGGCTGTAGTTCCTATGCTGCACCTACTTCCTTGGGACTGTTCCATAATTACCAGTTGGGCTACTTAGTGTGCCGCACCAGCACAGCCAAGGGTTCAGCGAGCCTGAGGGAGGGCTGGTGAAGGATGAAGAAAAGGGACAGTCAAGAGAATAAGCTGGGTCTAGGTGGATCTTCTGTGCCTGGCTGAGGCCACAGAACCGATCCAGACTGCAAAGCTGAGGCTTTATTTATAGTCAGGGACAAACAAGGTAATTTACAATGTTGTAAATTTCACTTGTTTTGGCAGCAAATTGCTGCCCCTCCCACAGCCCATTAGCTACCCAGGAAAGATCTAGGGAGCAGTCACAAGATCGAGCTTAATCATGCTTAGAGGACTGTGCCCTCCAAGCTGGGACTTGTTTGCGACTTTGCTAGCAGGTCAGTCCGAGGCTTAAACTATAACCGTTCTCAATATCTTAGTCCCCTCACCTCTTTCACCCAGTCCCCTTTTGTTATTTTTAAAGTATATTTTATCTCCTCAAACTTTCTTATGTCCTTTTTTGTGTGTAAGTATTTTTATATTAATGCATGTATTTGGGAGAAACCTTATACACTTTTTTTTTCTGGACAGGAAAGAAACATAGGTGCTGTGTCTTTTGGCTTCTATGGTCTCTCAAGTCTCAGATGTCCCATATTTTGCAATTGCTGCTTCCAACCAAATGAACCTGCGGAGGTCTTGTTGAACCATATGAAATCGCCATCTCTCTAGGGTGAGAGAGTTGAATATTGGCAATTTTATGTGGCCCTCTTTTAATTTTGTGTTTTAGCTTATCTATATGTTTATGACTTGAAAGCTAGAACTTTTGTGATGTACAGTAAAGTTAAACAGAGTCATGTTTCTGCAGGTGAGGTGAAGGGCAAAGCATGTCCCTATAATGATATGCAGCCCTGGTTCTTGCAGTACCACTGCCATCTTCACTGTTTGTTACTGCTGTGACATTTTGCATTCCTTTTGTGGTTTTCCGTTTTTCTGATGCTTAAAAAACTTGCCTCGGTGGGTCTCTACTGCAAGTGTCCAAGTTGGAGGTAAAAGAAAAATGAATTAATATACAATTTATTCTTTGGAACTGGAGCTTGGGTTTTTTCATATTGTCATGTTTGAGTGTTTGTGTTTATTGTGGGAAATATAAATGACATAAAGCTGGCCATTTTAACCATTTTTGAGTATATAATTCAGTGGCATTAGTTGCATCTGTAGCGTGTGTAATCATCACCATTATCCATTTTCAAAACTTTTTCCTCACCCCAAACAGCAACTCTATAATCATTAAGTACTGACTTTCTATACAGTTTATTTTTTAGCTACCTTCCTTTTGGATGCTTTTCTTGTGCCGATTTTAGAAATAAGAGGATGTTAGAAATTCTTGTCTGTGTCTTTTCTTAAGGAGTAGACAGCATTAGGAAGCAATAGCTTTACTCAGTTCCAGATTCCTGGGTGACTTAGGACCGCGGCCCAGCACTGAGCATTGGGCACTGGCCATGGATGTGCACATGGGGGGGAGGTACTGGAGGTACTGCCTGGGATGGGCAGAGGGCCCTTCCCCAGAGGAAGGTGACTGCACAATCATTCAGAAATTAGGGAGAACGAGGGGCATGATGGTGACAAATGGCAATTTTTAAGAATCAGATGCATTTGGCTCTTTTTGTTGAAACTTCAGTATAGGCCCATCTGTTATTCTTGGAATTCACTTCAATCAAAACAGTGCAGCTGTATTAAAGGGACAACGCAGAGCTGGGAAACTTCTAAATTCTCTGTTCTTTTCCCACAATATGCTGTTTCATCCTGGAAATACCCGCCTCTGAGATGGATATGACACGAGTTTCTTAGAATCAGAATTCATTTTCCTCCAGAGACTGAGCGCCAGGGGGGCTTTCAGTCTTGCTTTGAAGACCAAGTCCAACTCGCTTGGTTTGGAGTGGGAAAAAATCATGTTTCTGTGTTCTGAAAGCCATGTGATTGGCCCTCCAGACCTCTTCTGAGAATCTGGTTTGGCATCTATGGCTCAGAGATAGGAAGTCAAATGTTTCCATTAATTTTCACTCTGAAATGATAGAAAAAAAAATGATGTCAGCTTGTTTATTAGTGTACTTTAATTTTTTAAAATGTATTTTTATTCGGAGAGAAAGAGAGAGAGAGAGAGAGAGAGAGAGAGAGAGAGAGAAACATCAATGATGATAGAGAATCATTGATTGGCTGCCTCCTGCAGGCCTCCTATTGGGGATCAAGCCTGCAACCCAGCATGTGCCCTTGACTGAAATCAAACCCGGGACCCTTCAGTCCACAGGCCGATGCTCTATCCCCTGAGCCAAACCAGCTAGGGCTTGTTAGTGTACTTAGCTCCAGAGAAAAACATGTGAGATTTTTCAAGTCACAGCTCTGGGTGGAATGCTCCCTTACTGTAGCCTGGGAGCAGACTGTCGCTCAGGCAGCCTGGGGGCTCGTCTTTCCCCCTTTTGGGAATCTGGTTCCTGCAGAGTGCGCCTAGCTCTCCACCTTCACCCACGGATGAACACCCCGAGGGAGACCCTCCCAGAGAGAACTTCTCGACCTCTCCATTCAGTCACTGTGCTGATTTGATTTTCGTTCTCTTTCCCCACCAAGCTCTCTGAAAAGGGGGCCTTCTCATTGTTGTGTCTGTAGCAACTACCGTAGGAGCAAAGCCCGGTTGGGGAGGCCCTCAACAAATACGAAGCCAGGCTAGGCATTAGAATGCTGTGGGCTCTGCTGAGACTGTTTTATAGCATTTCAGTAAAGAAATGGCGAGTCTTAAAGGACCACAAGTGACAGAAGAAAAAGCCTCGTGTTGCGAGTATCGGGGTGGGAGTTTCGCTGTGTGATGCCTACCCTGGCGGTTTATAAACTTGGAGATGGATTGGACACACCAGTTCCCCTCCTTGGACCTGAGGACTTCACAGGACCGGAGTGAAATAAAGGGCATTGGAGATCATTTGAGCTTTTTCCAACTTCTTTCATGTGATAAGCTTCAAACTTACATGAATTGCATTTTCATTTTTTTTGAGAGGGAGGAGGTGGATATTGATTTCGGTTCAGAATATTTTCCCAAGGTTTGGCATTTTGACACCTGAGATTGCTATTCCATGTGCTTCCACCTCTACACTGAGACAGGAAGCAGTTTACGGCGACAAACACTATAAGCTTGGTCGGTGTTCTAAGGACTGTGGGCTGGGTCAAGTGTTCTGGACCCCAGCTAGCAAGGGTGCACACGGTTTCTGTTCTGCTTCCTGCTGTCTTCCCAGCTCCTGGAAAATCCCAATGGCAAGACCTGAGTCCCTCCTGGCTGCTGGGGTCAGTCTCCCTGTTTCTTTAAGTGGATGTAGCTTAAGTGGATTAGCAATCCAGCTTATTTCCGGCCCTTGCTTACAACATAGCTTTTGTCTTCCACCCTCACCTCCCTTGAACTAAACAGCCAGGCCCCTCCCTGCCTGGCCCTCGCACTGGGCGGGTGGTTGGATGGGGAGGGAGGAATGGATGGCTATTAGAGGTATTTACCGCTCCATGAAGCTGGAGTGGAACATACACACACGAAACATTTTGTTTGCAGGAGAGCAAATGGCCTCTGCCCTGGGTCACACCTTCTTTGGCTTCCTGTCCTCCTTTGGCCAACTTGACTTGCTCCGTTGTGGATACGTCTTCTTTCCTCCCTGGATCTATTGAATGAGCTTCTTCCCACTCCTTAGGCTTGGTCTCTTTCTTTGGACTCAAGCCTCCCTCTGACCTGCCTGTGCCTCCTGTCTTTGGTTGGCTTCTGGGTTCCAGGTTCTGTATTGGGGTAGCTCGGCTGACTTGTGCCCGGTGTAAGCCTGCGGCCTATCCAGACCCAGACCCTTCCTACAACCAGCGAGAATCCTGGTCTTGCAATGGAATCGTTCAGGCATGAAGAGAAGAGCTGATAGATATTTTGTGCCATTGGACTCGTTTTTAGTTCCATGATTAGTTCAGCAAATTCAGTTGTTCATACTTGAAGGTAAGCAGGACACTAACTAGCATTTTAGCTACCCACGAGAACTGAAAATAGTTAACGCTGGGTGCTAAGCTCAGGCTAAATCAAAACTTGCTCTTTTTTTTGAGGCTTAAATAAATACTATGCTTTTATTATAAGTTTCATTGTATGAAAAATGTATGTGAAGACCTTATTTGGAAACACAACAATTTAGAAATTATCCCTGGGAACCATTGAACGCTGGGTGTGATTTCGGCAGGAAAAGCAGAGGCAATGTGTTAGAACCAATTCAGGCAATTGTCAGTGTGTGACTGATTTGCATTCTATTTCAAAAATTCATTTACAACCAGTTTTCCTGAAGACTTGATGGTAGAGGTGGGGAATTGCTGTATCCAACCCATCTCCAAAGACCTGTGTACTTACCGCAGTGCTGAGAAAGCTCTATTGCCTGGTTCTGACTTCACACGTGTGTTCAGAGTTCCAGCCTAGGATGCCACCACGGTGAGGTAAGGGAATTGCATTCTTCCCATGATCACCTCCTTGAGAGGAGAGCTGTGAGAAAAGGGGGCACCTCACTTCTAAGCCACAGCTTCCTCAGCAGGGCTGGCATTCAGGACGGGTCAAGGGGAGAGGATGCCATTGGTTGAGTGGCATCTCCACCTGGCAGCATGCTGGTGCATTCTGTCTGAATCCTCACAAATACTCTATGAGGATGGCGTGATTATGAGCATTTTTCTGAATCCTCACAAATACTCTATGAGGATGGCGTGATTATGAGCATTTTAGTGATATGGACATGGAGCTTTGGTGAAATAACATGTACTCAAGTCCACACTTGGTCAGCGATGAGTGACAGAGCTGGAGGTTGGGTCCATGGTGGCTCGTCCTCCCATTTGATCACCTCCCTTCTTAAGGAGGATGTGCAGGAGGATGAGGTGAGACTGGTGATGGGGGTTGACAATTTCGGTTCTCATACAGGTTATTTGTTTTCTCTCTTTAGGCTCCTCATACTCTTGTCATGACGTTTGTGCTTTCTCTTGAAGTCACTCTTTGTGGTGGCTCCCCCAGTTCCGCCCCACCTTTGTTTTATTGCCCTAGGCCCGTGGTTGGCAAACTGCAGCTTGTGAGCCACATGCGGCTCTTTGGCCCCTTGAGTGTGGCTCTTCCACAAAATACCAAGGCCTGGGCAAGTCTATTTTGAAGAAGTGGCATTAGAAGAAGTTTAAGTTTAAAAATTTTGACTCTTTTGCCAAGACCAGTTTGGGTCAGTGGATAGAGCGTCGGTCTGTAGACTGAAAGGTCCCAGGTTCGATTCCGGTCAAGGGCATGTACCTTGGTTGTGGGCTCATCCCCGGTAGGGGGGTGTGCAGGAGGCAGCTGGTCGATGTTTCTCTCTCATCAATGTTTCTAACTCTCTCTCTCTCTCCCTTCCTCTCTGTAAAAAATCAATAAAAAATATATATTTAAAAAAAATTTGGGCTCTGCAAAGAAATTTCAATCGTTGTACTGTTGATATCTGGCTCTGTGGACTAATGAGTTTGCCAACCACTGCTCTAGACACAGGGAATATAAGGGTCAGCAAAAATCACTTTAAAAAAAAGTTTCATTATCTTGTGTGCACAGACTTGCTTTTGCTTCTCCTGACGGTGTCTTTATCAGCCTGGCCGCATGTTACAGTTCGCTGGGCAGCGTGTACCCAGAGCCTTGGCCCTGCTCCACAATCACGAAATCCGAGTCTGGGCCGGGACTCAGGCCAGGGTGTGTTTTTCAAAAGGTTCTTGGGTGCCCTTTCGGGAGTGGCCAAATTCAGAGCCATTTCAGAGACAGAGGGAGCCTCATCTCAAAATATTACCTTAAAAGTTGTTGAAAGGGCACAGCTTTTGCATAGTGGACTTGGGGCTGATGTTACCCAGGATTCCTGGGCCTTGGTTTTTCCCATGCGGCTCCTTTTCTGGAAGTCTTTTCTCACATGGTTCTGTGAAATGCCTCCTGGGTACGCATTCTTTGTGACTGCGGCTCCCTCTGCCCGTCCATCTCTCTCTGCAGGGCATTGTACCTGCTCCTCATCTCCCCATCTCCACCTCTTTGCTCCCTCCCGCCCTCTCACGTGGGGATATGCCACGAGCGTGGGGCATTGGGATTTAAATGTCCCAAACCCACTGCAGTGTTTCTCGATGTGTGATAATCGTGGGGGCCCTCACCCCAGATCTGTGGGAGCCCACATCTCCGTGAACATGGTGCTGGGATCTTCAGTTTAACCGAGTTCCCGGGATGAATCTGATCATGTTGAAATTGGAAAACCATGAACACCGTGGGTATTTTGACCTGCGATACATTGGGGAGTGTCTTTCTTCCCTCTTCTCACCACCTCTCATCTGCTGTTTACTTCACACGGGGCTGCTCCCTGCCCTGGAAGGCCATGGCTCTGGGAGGGCCGGCCTTCTGGTGTTTGACACCCCCCTTCCTCCAGAGATGCACCTGACCGCCCCTGGGCTGGGTGAGATGCGGGTGAAGAGGGGCAGGGAGAATCCCACGTGGCGCCCAGCATTGGAAAGGACTGGGGCCGAGGCCCCGTGGGTCACCTTGGCTTGAGAGGGGCTATCCTGCTTAGCCCTGCAGTGAAAGCGTCAACTTCTGGCTTCCGCCTCAGGCTACTCAACAAGTAAAGGTGACGAACATTGCTACAGGGCTTCTCCTAAGCAGTGTGAAGGGAGGAGAGTGCCAGGGCACTCCCTGAGGTCAGGGGAACGGTCAGCACATGGTTTCTGGGTGGTTCGTCAAGCTCTATACTTTGCCGTGTTAAGCCTTAGTATGTTGTTTTTGTTTTTTTTTAAAGTAACATGTAGCCCTTTTGAAGGCAGCTGTTTGTATTGAGGTTACACATGTCAGGGACACCGCATTCCTGAGCTCAACAAAGTGCATGTAATTACTCCGTGTTCGGCGCAGACGGCAGCCCGGCCCCCACCCGCAGCCTGGGTTTACCGGCTGTGAGCTCAGAGCGGCTGTCACGTTGTTAAATGTTTGGGGGGGGGGGATCAAAAGAATCCTATTTTATGACACGCGAAAACGATAAGAAGTTGAGATTGGATGGAGTGGTGCTGGCCCTCGGCCACGGCCACTCGCTGGCTTGTCACTAGGACGTGTTCGGCGGCAGGCACGGAGAGCCGGGCAGCCCCGGGGACCTGCCATCTGGCCTCTGCAGGAGAGTTTGCTGACCCTGATCGAGGGCTCATTTTTCCCCAATTACTTCTGATATGCTATTTAGGGCTGCAGCGGGGGGGGAGAGGGGTCAGGGGGTAGGGGGAGGAGGAAGAAGGGGGAGCTTTAGTGGTTCCCAGTCCTGGCTGCAGGTTGGAATCACTTGAAGGGCTGCTAATTGAGAATCCTGGGCCTCTGTCCTGCGCCCAGTGGTACAGCTTCTCAGCGGGTGGGCCCAGGAATCCGTGCTGTGACCCCCACAAACAGATTGGTTCATGAAGGCCCAAATATTGTGTTTTCCCTGGGAGGGGAGGATGCTTGCCCAAGAGGATAAAACGCATCAGTGGCAAAGCCCCGTTTCCTGCTGCTTGTAGGGCAGCGGCTCAAGCCTGAACCAGCCTCAGAACCACCCGGACGGCTTGTTCAGCCATCGAGTCCTGGGCCTCCACCCAGAGCGTCCGCTTCAGCGAAGCTCGGGTGGGGCCTGGACAGTGGTGTGTCTGCTCCCGGGCGCTGCTCTGGTCTGAAGCCACCCTTTGAGAACCAGTGTATGGGGCTAGGCAGGCTGTGTGTGCATTAAAAAAAAAATCCATGCCCATGTTTAAGTAAAAGCATCTGATACACAGTCTTCTCCTCAAAGCGGGCTAGGCAGGCTGTGTGTGCACTAAAAAAAAAAAAAAAAATTTTAAATCCATGTTCTAAGTAAAAGCATCTGATACACAGTCTTCTCCTCAAAGCATGTTCTATGGAAGCACAGATGGTCGCTCGCGCAGTCCAAGTAGCTTTTGACGGCTGCAGCCGTGGGTCATGGTGCACAGTGCCTGTCAGGCCCGCGACAGGCTGGCGTTCTTGGTTTTAAGGGCTAACACCTGCCGGTGGTTTAGTCTGCAGCCCAGGCTTTTTTTTTGGGTCAATGCAAAGTCACTCCCAGGCACAGCAAAAACAAGAACACAGCCTGTGGGTTATGGGCTCAGCACTTTCAAACACGTCCGAGGAAGTATTTCAGAAGTGAGCTGATTGTGCTTGTACATGCTCAGAAGGTGCTGTGTAAATTTTGACACTGTGTGCTTATTTTTTAAATATATTTTATTGATTTTATTACAGAGAGGAAGGAAGAGGAATAGAGAGTTAGAAACATCGATGAGAGAGAAACATCCATCAGCTGCCTCCTGCACACCCCCTTCTGGGGATGTGCCCGCAACCAAGGTACATGCTTTTGACCGGAATTGAACCTGGGACCCTTCAGTCCGCAGGCCAACACTGTATCCACTGAGCCAAACCAGTTCGGGCACCGCGTGCTTATTTTTAATATTGAAGAGCAGTTAAGTTGTTAACTCATCCTTTGCGGGTAGGCACAAATGCAGCCCCTATTTTCTGAACGAGGTGCCAAAGCCGGAGACGGAAGCGGAGGTTCTGTATGTTTAGAAGCTGCTGTGAGGACTCCCAAGCTTTCCAGTCACCCTGAGGTTAACATGCCGTTGTGTCCCTTTGTGCATGGCACCCTGCAGAGAGAACATGTGCCAGGAGCTAGAAAGGGGGCCAGGACCGGGTGAGTGGGTGGGGTGAGTAGGGTGCAGGGATGCACACAAGTTGCATTTGCATGACCCCCATCCAGACTAGGCTTATTATCCTTCCACAGTGCCCCCGGCTTCTGCCTCACCTCAGTCATGGTCCTGATCAGAACCTGGGAGTTTAACCAAGTCTCCCTAGGACAAGAGGTCCGTCCGTCCAATCAGACGCCCCTCTTCCCCTCTCTTTACGTTGAATGACTTATTGGTATTTTAAAAAGACGCTGAGAAACATCTCATTTTGAACAGTCCTTTCTTAGGTGCTTATTTTCAAATATGTGTGTTCGCAAACCTTTTATTAGTGAACTTGCTTTAAGACTAAATCATTGCAGCATGCAGTGCAGTGTATGATATGATGGTATTGAGTGTTCACGTAGAGTTTTGAAGAGAAAAATGTCCCCAAGGGTTTCCCGTACGAAGGCTTGCTTGCAGGCTGCGCAGTCTCCTCTGAGGCCGGGATGACGTTTGTAAGTTCAGCACATGGACCGCATTAGACGCTCCGCATTTGGCACTGGCTTCGTTTCAGAAGTTCCAGTCGGCCTTCAGCTGCTTTTCGGGTGTTCCAAATGGGTCTTGTATTGATTCTGGATTAATTATCCTGATTTCTAAGTCTTCGCCAGTGAGGGTAACTGAGTAGCTCACCCTGGAGAATTCAGCGAGTATTTTTGTCTTCTGGAATGATCTTCTGTCCTGAAATGCATCCATCTTCCTGCGTGTCAGGGTTCATGGCGGCTTGCTCCCGTCATCTGCTTTCGCTCTTGGCGGGGAGCTGAGGACAGATGCTTGCTGGGTGGTGCTGAGACCCGCTCACTCCCAGGACAATGGGCCGGAGCATATGCTGTCCCCAGGCCCAGAAAGCTTTGTAACAAAGGGCTCCAAAGAGATCCGGCCACCGGAGAGGGTTGCCAGCAGGCCTCTCTGTACAGGGCAAGTCCCGGCCGATTAACCCAATTTCCTTCCTGGAGCAGTGATAAACCAGGATGATTAAAATTTTAGATTTTTCAGTGTTAGCATTCCCCCCCCCCCCTTTTTTTTTTTAAATGTTCGTTATTACAATTTAAGCCTCTTCTTTGTTTTGTTTTCTTTATTGACTAAGGTATTACATATGTATTCTTCTCCCCTCCTCCCCGCCCCCTCCCCACCCCAGCTCATGCCCTCACCCCCCTGGTGTCTGTGTCCATTGTTTGGGCTTATATGCATGCATACAAGTCCTTTGGTTGATCTCTCCTTCTTACCCCCACTCTCCCCTACCTTCCCTGGGAGGTTTGACGGTCTGATGGATGCCTCTCTGTCTCTGGATCTGTTTTTGTTCATCAGTTTGTGTTGTTCATTATATTCCATAAATGAGTGAGATCATGTGATCTTTATCTTTCTCTGACTGACTTATTTCGCTTAGCATAATGCGATTTAAAAAACGTTCGTAATTACAATGTAAGCCTCTTTTTAAAGATATATTTTATTGATTTTTTACAGAGAGGAAGGGAGAGAGATAGAGAGCTAGAAACATCGATGAGAGAGTAACATTGACCAGCTGCCTCTTGCACACCCCCTACCAGGGATGTGCCCGCAACCAAGGTACATGCCCTTGACCAGAATCGAACCTGTGACCTTTCAGTCCACAGACCGACGCTCTACCACTGAGCCAAACCGGTTTCGGCTAAGCCTCTTTTTAATTTAACAGATGTATTATGCTTCTTCCCCTCCTCCCCACCCTTCATCAGAAGGACTTAACTTGCCTTAGAAGGTCGTGCCTGGGCCTCAGGAACTTTCACCGGAAGAGTCACTGGTGAGCGTGGATGTCGGCATCCGAGCCCCAGGCTTGTTTTGGGGTCTCCTGCTTGGGACATCCCTGCAGTGGTGTCAGTGCCATGGAGAGAAGAATTCCTGTCTTTTGAGGGAAGTTACACTCAGAAGTAAACATTGTTGGCCCTTGGCGATCTTTGGTAGAGATTTTTAAAATAGTTTGCAGATGTTACTTCTAGCTAAGAGAGTAAAAGAGGCTGTAGCCGCATTTTAACGCCTGGGATATGATTAGTTAACAACTTTCATAAGTTTGGGCTTAGACCTGAAATGAAAAGGACTGTTTTCTTTTTTAATTTAATTTAACACAATTTACTCATTTTAAGTACACAGCTTAATGGCTTTTATTATATTCACAGAGTTGTACAACCATCGGCACAATCAATTTTGGAATATTTTCACTCCCCCCCCCCCCCAAAAAAAAAAGAAAGAAAGAAAGAAAGAATCCTTGTACCCCTTAGCCATCATCCTAAACCCTCCTATCACACCTCACCCCCAGCTCCCATCCTTAGGCAAATACGTTTTGTCATCGCAGATCTGCCTATTCTAGACATTTCATAAAAATGGAATCATACAGTTTATAATCTTTTGTGACCTGCTTCTTACACTTAGCAATGTCTTCAAGGTTCTTCCATTTCATCCATGTCCTAGCATGTATCAGTACTTCATTCCTTTTTGTTGCTGAACAGTATTCCATTGTATTGATGTGCCACCTTGTATTGAGAAGGAATGGTCTTTTAAAGCTAAGTAGAAAGAAAAATATAGACTATAATTATAGTCTATATAATTAGTTAACAACTTTTAGACTAGTGACCCAGTGCACAAAATTTGTGCACATTAAAAGGAAATGAATTAGAGGAAATATTTTAATATTGCTATTTGCCCTTTCTCTATAATAGAAGTGCCAGAGATGAAAGAAAATTAGTAAAATGTATTTGAAAACATTCCTCCTGTCAGAGTTGGGGGTGTGCCACGGGACCCAGAGTCAAGTCCCCACCCATCTGTGTGCATCTTGAAATTGCACAAGATCCAGACCTGGCCAGCCCTGCCGGGTTGGGGGTTATAGCCTCAGCTCCCCCATAAAGCCCTGCCAGGTGAGGGGACATGACCTGAGGTCCCCCATTTAACCCTGTCAGGTGGGGATGGGACCTGAGGTTGCCTGGCACTGGGGTGGGGAGGTGCAGCCTGAGGTCCCTAGTCAAGCCCCACTGGGCAGGGGCACAGCCTCACATCCCCCACTGCAGCCTGGCGCCATTCAGCCTCAGGTCCCTACTGATGCCTCATTATAGGAACCCCATCTCCTCTATGGATGCAGCCATCTTGTGATGGCATGAGGGTCAATTTGCATATCACCGCTTTATAGGATAGCAAAAGAATGGCAAGCCATATGTACCCACTTTTTATACGGTTAATAATGGTCACACATTTAATGTTTCTAAAATTAAATTGGAAATATTAAATGTGATATTTTAATGTGTAGGCTGGAGGTCAGGATAATAGTTGAGGGCCGTGAGATAATTCTTACTTGCATTATAACAACAGTTTAACAACTTTCTCTTAGGCAATACTTCTAGTTATGGCCTCACATCTGAAAATGGGCTCACTGTTGTTTGTGTAGTTCTGGGAAGACTGAGAGGCCCAAGGCGTAGAGACCTGTTTTCCCCAGAAGCAGCCCAGGGGGTGGTTTGTTTAGCCTGGAGGTTAATTAAAGCCCAGAGGATACTTAAATCGAGCAGGCCAGCTACTCTTTCCTTCTGGAAGAATGGCCTTCGGTCCAGACGGGATGACCCTCCTGCGCTGTCAGGTCTTGGGACACAGTTACCTCGACAGGTTGGACAGCAGCAAGGAGGCTGGCGAGCTTAGCCATTGAGAAGAAAGCGTTGGCCCCTGTCCTGCTTGAAAGAGTGGCGAGGCCATAGGTTTTAGACCTGAGGGCTGTCCGGAGTCGTTATCTCTCTGCCTCTTCTGTGCAGGCCGGTGAGAGCGCGTCACACGTGTTTCCTTGTGCAGGTGAGACTGTGTCGCCATGCCATCCTGACCTCGACGGGATGGACGGTAATCGCTACAGGCGGCCGGGACATTTGACGATGCTGTAGCAGTGTAGCGACTTTTAGAGAAGGTGTAGCTTGAAGAAATGAAGATTTTTATAATGGATTTTTGAGATTCTCTTAGCGGTGTGTCAAGTCATCACCGTTTCCTTCTAGTTCCACCCTCACCAGTCCGCAGGGATCCCTGTGGGTACAGCTTCCTGTTGTTTTCCCTCACACCTCTGTGGCTGCCCAGGAAGTTTGCACAGCTCATTTTAACTCCAGCATTTTTTTAGTATCTGCTAAACTCGGGGAGCTTGGGGGAGGAAAGGGCATTGGGGACCACCTAGTTTTGTGGAGTCATTTGATGTGTGAGTGGAGTTGGTTTAATTAAAGTCAGAGTGCTTTAATTAAAGTCACCTGAGAGAGAGAACAGGCATTGGGAGCAAAGAAGGGTTTTCATTCCGGATCGGGCCTGAATGGTTCTGCTGGCCGTCTTCCGCTGAGGGTCCCGAGGGGCGCCTGGAACCCTGGAGACTAACACGAAGGAGCCCAAAGACGTGAAGGAATCACGACAGGAAATCACAAATTCATGCCGACAGGCATGGCTCAGTGGTTGAGCATCAACCTGTGAACCAGGAGATCACAGTTCGATTCCAACTCAGGGAGTTGCAGGCTCAATCCCCAGTGGGGCATGTGCAGGAAGCAGCCAGTCAGTGATTCTCTCTCATCATTGAAGTTTTATCTCTCTCCCTCTCCTCTCCTCTCTGAAATCAATAAAAAAATATATATATTTAAAAGAAAAAGAAATTCAAGTAATGTCTGAAAATCAGAAGCAAAAAAGAGTGAGTTAATTTTTTGGTACCAGCTGCCCAGTTAACCCTTGTGAATGAATGTATTTGGGGTAACTCTCAAAATAAGGGCCTGAATGAGGAACGAGTTGATGTACATATGCATGGAGAGAGGAGGGCTGTTTTATATATCCATGATTGAGCTGTTATGCAAAATAGTTCATGACAGTAATCAGTAAATGTCTTCTCTGACTTAGAATCTCTATTTTTTGTTACTTTGGGTCCTTTTTTAACTTATATCCTCAACTGTGCTTCTCATTGAATGTGCCTAAACTTGCTTGCAGACTTGTTTTTTTAGGGCTTTTTCACCACATCTGTCTCTGTCTCTTCTATATTTCTATTCTCATCCATCCTAACTGATGGTTAGCAAATTCTGATTTCTTCACTAAATTAACCAGGAACAGCATATTATGTTTGTGTACTAACTGCTACTTGTCGCTTTTTCTAAGTGTGTATTATTTAATCTTTCCAGAGGACCCCATTTGGCAAATAAAAGAGAAATCATGATCACAGTTTTGCAGTCCTTATCTCGAAAGGTCCCTGCCTCCCATCATCCCTGTGAGGAAGTCTTGCAGAAGCCCAGCATTCAGATAGTTCTCCCCTGTTCGGAAGGCACTTTCATTTATGGGTCTCGTCTTGATCATAACAATCATGCAACCCAAAATACCAGTTTTTAAAATGTCACTTATAAAGATCTAAGTTCTTACCACGTCCTCTCCATTGCAGAGACAGAAGCAGTTTCGGGTCTGTCAGTCCCAGGACCTGACTCTGCAGCATAAAACAAGGCTAGGAAGCTGGGGGAAGAGTCCTCAGGTCACCTCTCTAGCGGAAAAACAAAATAAAACAAAAACCACCTGAACAGAACGGCACTTTTCATTCTCTCCCTGAAAGACCTCAGCTTCAGAAATGTAAAAGGGACCTCAGGGTGGAAATAAAGGTTTTATTGCTGTGTAGTCCACAGTTAAAAGCCATTTTTACATGGCAGGAAAAACCCAGAATGCATTATGTACTTCTTCCCCCCCTCCCCCCTCCCCCCCTGTTTTTAGAGGTGTCAGAACTGCCTTTTGCTTGTGCTTACCTATGCAATGGCTTTATAACCATCTCTCTCCCTGCCAGTGTCCCTTCCTTTTGCTAATGGCACTGTCAAGCTCTTTAGCTGAGAATTTCTCTCATGTTGCTTTCTGAAAATTCTTTTTTTCAGAAAAGTACAAGCAGAGTATTAGATTGGAGTTGGAATGTCAGATTGACTCTGTCAAGCCAGTATAAACAAGAAATAGCTGAAGGAATTGATGGTGCTTTCTGATAAAACATCTTTACTACGATGGCTAGGCTGGGCAGAATGACTGATACTCTGAGGGGTATTGGTGAAGGCCAATTAATTTTTCACTCCCCTAAAAGCATTCCTTTGTCTATATGCCGGGTCTGAAGTTGCCATGAGGATCAAACTTGCTGAATCAACAGTTTGATGTCAGTCTTCTCGATTACTCTGTGCTGAGACTAAGCCATCTGCTTTTACATGCTTTTATTCTGCTGGCTCGCAAGAGCACACGTCTTTTGTTTTCCGATCGAAGCAGATGTACACAACCTGCCATCTTAATTTCTTTAGTGTGGCTTGGTGTGTATGTTAGCTGCTTTGAAATGTTGGAAAATTTTCAAATCACGTTAGGGAAGAACATAAGTTGATGTTTTTTTTTTCCGTGACCAAGTTTACTAGTTCAAATATTTTGTGAACAAGTGTTCTCTGAAAAAAAGTACACTTATTTAACACCATTGAATGCTTCTCCAAATTTGTTGTTAATCTTTTTATTTTTGTTCCAGATGCTTAACTTATGTCTGAATCATATAACTATATTTTGAGTTCAGAGTATATAGGGAAAGAGTGCTAGATCTTGAAATATTTTGGTGCATGAGTGAATTGTGGGATAATGTTTTCTCTCCCAAACACAAACTCTGCAGCAATCTTGAAACGTATCCTCCTGATTCAGAGGTAGCTTTAATCTTTGCCAGTTTGTGCTTTTATAGATGTGTGCCTTATTTAGATGGCACACATAGACGCTGCCCTTAATAAAATTTTAGTTAGAACTGACTTTTAAGTTAATCAGTTACTCTTAAGATTATGCCTACAAGCCATTTTTGAGTTGATTTTTACTTACCCGTGGAAAAGCCATTGTATTTCTTTAAGGTGGGGGAGGGGATTCAATCTCCAAGTGCAGGTTCGTTTGGAGCAATCAGAAAGTGCGTGTCATGGCAGAGTATGGATTGAAGTCATTTTCCAGTTACCAAGAGGAAGGAGGGAGGGGGGTGAAGCTTTAAAAAGAATTTATTCGAATAAAGACTTTAAGGGCACTTTTTCTCGTTGCTATTAATTAACCTTCCTTAATAATATTCATGTTTCCAATGTAGTTGAGAAAACACTTGTGCCCACAAAGTATGCTCAGGCCCAAGGCAGAATTGAAGAAAGAGCCGTGGTCTCTGCCTTTGAGCACTGGTTCCTCAGCAGCATTGTCAGTGATGTGAACCAGGACCCGTCCCGCTGGTGTAGGCACTGGCCCTGGAGTCTGGAGGAGAGACTGGTTCTTCCTTCTGTGTGTCAGCACCAGGTGGTTCATTAAAGGCAGTATTAGTTCCTAGTGTTCCCCACAGACAACTAGGGAGCACGAGTCCTAACTGATGGTTGGAGAAGCAGGTGCGGGGTGGGTTACATTAAGTGTGGGAAAGGCTACATTATTTACCAGGAATGAAGCACACGCATCTATAATAATAAAAGCGTAATATGCTAATTAGACCAGACGTCCTTCTGGATGACCTTCTGGATGAAGCTGGGGCTGTGAGAGAAGCCCGGGTCCTGGTGCCCGAGGGAAGCCAGTGCTGGCAGCCAGGGGAAGCAAGGCCTCCTCTTGCACAATTTCGTGCATCAGCCTCTACTTTCATCATAATTTCTGCAGGTAAAGAAACACCTTTGCATGCTTTGCTTATTAATGCTGCACACACCTCAGGAGAAGCCGTTCATAAAATTGGTGCTCGTTAACGAACACGCATTCACTTTGGGGAACGCTGAGCCAGAAGGACGCTTCCTTTTATATGGTTACCTTTCATTGGGGTCCTTAGATCTGTGAAGCTCAGTTCATACCAACACCGTTTTCTCTGGGATATGGGCCCCCCTCTGAGTCCCATTTGGATGTTTTCCTGTTTCTCCATGACCTTAAAAAATGTGTGCGGTTGTGCGTGTGTCCCTTCCTGGACTCTGCACCCTGGGGTGGACACGGTGTTTGTTCCTCTGATCACCTTCCAGATCGGTGCCACACAGGCGCTGTTGGGTAAATACTGCGTGGATGAAGGAATGGAGATGAGTTCTGTGTTCTCAACTTAATTACAGCTGTGTGAGGCCACGGGTACGTGATTTATCTTGAATGGCCTGAAGAGAAGCATCTTAGAGATCAGATGTGACTGGTGATAGAGGGCGGAGTCCTGGCTATGCCTGCCACCGGCTTCGGGCAATTCCATGACATTCATTCTCTGTTTTCCCATCTGGGAGATGTGATGGGAATACTGGCTTTCAGGGGTGTCTGGAGGAAGAGGGAGGGAATGCGTGAGCGTGCCTAGGGATGTGCTCACGTCCTATATACTCAGTGCCCACCACGTATTAGGGAGAGTCATTCCCATGGCAGGCCTTGCACAGTGACGATTTCCCCTCCTTTTAATACCAGTAGGCCAGTCAAGCTTCTCTTCATCCTCCTTTAGCTGCAGGCATGCCTGTATGGCAGGTTCAGGTCCAGACCTCTGTAATGGATTGCAGTAAAGGAGGGGTGCTCTTTTTGCTGATAGAAGGTCTTGCCTTTGGTTTGTACAAAATGCCACATGGGTGAAGTGCAGTAAAAACGAGGTTTGTTGTACTTTTGACAACAAAGAACCAAGATAATAAAGGCTTTGGAAGTTGATCAGTGAAATCTGTGCTTTCACGATGACCAGAATCTAGGAAATTTCTCTTTATAGTAATGGACTCTCTGAGCCTTTCTGCTTGGGTGTGTGTGGCACTGGGGGTGGAGGAGGGTCGGAGTGGGGTGGAGTGGGGGGAGAGAGGGAGAAAAGGGACTTGGCAGGTCCATTCTAGTACAGTTTGTCTCACAACCAGGAGTAGCTGTCACCCTTCCGTGACTTCAAAGTGGTTTTCAGTGTTGCGAAAAGCTTGCTGTGAAGGAAACTTAATTTGAATCCTTTTAGTCTTATGACACTTAAAGATGGTAATGTCTAATTGATCCTTCAATAGCTTGGCCTCGTTTTACTTTAAAAACAAAATCAAGCCCGGACCGGTTTGGCTCAATGGATAAGCATCGGCCTGCGGACTGAAAGGTCCCGGGTTCCATTCCAGTCAGTCAAGGGCATGTACCTTGGTTGCGGACACATCCCCAGTAGGGGGTGTGCAAAAGGCAGCTGATCGATGGTTCTCTCTCATCTATATTTCTAACTCTCTATCCCTCTCTCTTCCTCTCTGTGAAAAATCAATAATATATATATATATATATATATATATATATATATATATATAGTCAATAATACAGCCCATGAGAACACCTAGCCATGATCAGTCTGCATTGCTGTTCTTTGGGGCCTGGATGCTGCAGCCCCTTGATTCCCAGGTTTTCTCCACCCAGAAATTCCAGGAGACCAGCAGAGAGCTTGCCCATCTTTTATATTTCATAACTCCTGGGCCATCACTTTATTTTTTAAAGACAATTTTAATACAGTTTCAGTGTGTTGAAGGACATAATTTCACCCAAAAGGATAACACCTTAAATGGAAGAAATTAAGCTTTAGGAAAAATTAATTCCATTGTCTTTATATTTCCTGTTTGGCTACTGATAATGAGCAGCTCCACTTAAGTGTTCAGAGTCCCTGCTGCAATTAATTCAACAATTGGGATCTTTTGCTTCAGAGCAGAAAATGCACTCCCAACCCCAGGCTTGTAATTCTTGAGCCTGCTCTCAGCAAGAGGTTTAGTTCGGTAGCAGGTATTCTAAATTACTCTCATTCCTTTTGTTTAAAGATAAGGGTTTTGATCGTTTTAATGCAGCTAGTTATGGCTTCAGTTATAAGTTTTGGTAGGATAATTAAGAGAGTTATTTAAAAAAGATACACACACACACACACACACACACACACATATATATATATATATATATATATATATATATATATATATGGAGTTATTTTGTTCAAATACAATGCTACTGGGAGTTTACAGATTTTATAAACAATAGAAAGAGGAATGGATAGAAACACCCCCCTCGTTTCTTCATTTGTTTCTGTGAAACCTGGACTTCTTCAGAGCTGGCTTTAAACACCGCTAACTGAGAATAATCTAGTCAACATAACACGACCTCTCAGTGCTGCTGTAATTTTCACCTAGCTTCATAGTTGGGCTGACACACTTTTAGGGCAACAACTAATATACCAGGGGAAAGTTGGAGTTAGTCATTGAGGATAGATTGGGTTCTAGAATTTTGTTTATGTCAGTTTTGTGTTAATATGGTTTAAGACCATCTGTTGCTTTTCAGAAAACAAGTAGACTTTCTGTTTTGGTAGACTAACTAGCAAAACGTTAAATTGTTTTCCTGCTTCATTTGTTCATATTTCTCTGTTCTTACTATAACTACTTTCATCACTATACATTTGCCCTTTTTGACTGAGACTATAAAAAAAAGTCAGTTAGGCAACTTGTTGGAGAAAGTGTAGTGGATAAACCATGGAGTCAATGGATGCAATCTTTATTTTCAGGAATCATTGTTCTCTGCTCCTCTTAGCTCAGTGAGGTGTCTGAGAGTGAAAAACTACATGAAAATTAAAGATTTGTGTTCATATGGGATGTGGGCCTGATAGCAGTGAAATGTATGGCTTTTCCCCCCTTGTGATTTGTGAGTAATACTCAGGGTCCAAATACTCAACACTGAGTTGGGTAAGGGATTAATTAATCAAAGAAAAAAAGGTAGATAAAATTGCTTGTAAACATTTTTTAATCTAGTAATATGATTTAAAGAATAGTTTTAGGGGTGCACAGGGACAGCCTGATAGAAATATGGAGCAGAGTTCTTCAGGTGGATTGAGGGGAGCAGAAAACAAGAAGTGAGTTGGTTGTGATTGGCTGATTCATTGAGGGACTTGGGACAACCCACTTTGCTTATTTTGTCCAATTTTCCCTCTTGTGCGTCAGTCCTTTTGTTTGTTGGGATAAATTATAATGAAGGAATATGGGTTAAGTATTTAAAGTTCTTATGTAACCATGTAATTATTATTTATTGGTATCCTCACTTAACCCTTCTGCCTAACTTGTGCAAACTAGTTTTGATGCTATTAAGGAAGTTCAGAAGACCGAGAAGCTGTTGGTTAAGTGTTGGCATCCCATTTCCTGTGACTATTTTACTTCTTTAGAAAGAAAGTCTGCTTTAACCCATCAGTATACATTTGGTGTGCTATACTAAGAGTCCAAGTGTTGAGCGTAGATGCAGTTTTAAAATACTGTTCTGTTTATAACTTTATTTTTAACAATGGGCACGCAGGAGCTACTGTTTAGATAGATTATTATGCTAAGCAAAATAAGCCAGTCGGAGAAAGGCAAACATCACATGATCTCACGTATACGGGGAATCTAATGATCAAAATAAACTGACCTACAAAATAGATCCACTCTGATGGATGGGCCTTTGACTCCCCAGCTCTGCCTGCCACCCACTGACCTAGGGCAAGTTGTTGAAGGTCTCTGGGCCTCAGTTTTCCTATTTATAAAATGGGGATTTGAAGAGCACCTTCCCAGAGGGCTGATTGCCATATTATACAGATAAGAACTGCCGTAATTATGTATGTATATCTGTGTGTGTGTGTGTGTAGGCATATATGTGCATGTAGATACACACATGAGTTACAAAACTAATGGGAAGTAGGTCATTGCCATAGGCATTTGGAAGGGAGGGGTGGAATGGAGAACAGGGTTTAGACTGGAGCGGGTGGATGGCCGGATGACATGTAGAGGCCGGTGCCGCACTGGTCTCTCTGGGTGTGGCTTTGGCTGGCTGCGGGGATGGCAGGGAATGGCTGCAGGAATGTATGGCCATGGGCTCAGAGTACTAGAAGAATGGGACAAAACAGGGAAATGGAACCAGAATCCGTAGCAGGATTGCCAAGGAAACAAGCCTCTGACAGTTTGGTGCTTGAGCGCATGGGCCCTCTGCCAAGTGATAGCGGGAATCTTCCCTTGGCACAGGCGATGCCCAGTCTTCCAGGTCCCGTAAACGTGGGCATTGTTAACACCTGGATGATGAGCACAACAGCCTGTGCCTGGGAGTTTCTTTCCTGCCTTTGGACAGAAGGACGGTTCTGAGGAGTGGACTGACTTCTGTCAGCTCGTATCACTGAAGGTGCCGGGACTTCTGTGAGGAGGGGATCTCCCTGGTGGAGCTGGTCTCCCTGCACCTTCGTTATGGCGCCTTTTAGGGCATTTTCAGGATCATTTTCTTCATCCGCCCCTTCCCTTGACCAGCTCTCATCTGTCTTTCTCATCTGTCTTTACACCGAGTGGCCAGATTATTATGCATTCAAAGGTCACAATAATCTGGCCACTCAGTGAGAGAGAGAATATTAGAGGTCTGATATATGAATTCATGCATGGGTGGGGTCTGGCCAGCTTGGCCAGGGAGAGGGGACATGGGCAGTTGGCCGGCCTGCCTGCTGGTCAAACTCCCAGTCGGGACAATTTGCATATGAGCCTTTTATTATATAGGATATACACTGAGTGGCCAAATTATTATGCATTCACAGACCATCATAATCGGGCCACTCAGTGTATTTCTTCAGCTCCTTGAACATGCCAGGCACGGAGTCAATACAGTTTGAACAAAAAGAGCTTTTGGCAAAAGGCAGGTGAGCAGACTTAAACCTCCATCTCAGTCAACATCTGCATCAGAAATTACACTTTTCTAAGCTTGGACAGGTGTGGGTCACATACCCTGAAGTGTGCAGATACGTGTAGAGAGTTTTCTCTACCTGCTATTTTTTTTTAGGGCCTATTTTTACACTGTGGAACCAAGGCTGCCCTTGCTCCCTGATTATCTATTTATTGTGTAATACTACCCCCGCTCCTAACAATCCCTCCAGAAGATTAGTCTCTCAGCTTCGATGATTCTGTCCTCTTTGTCTGGGTATCAGATATTGTGCTAATCTCAGCGGGGAACGGGGCCGTGCCTGAGTGTGGGCTACTGTGTGCCCAGCCAGTTAAAAACACTCCGGGCCCCCAAGCTTGCCCTGGTCTGAAATAATGAGGCTGGGACAAAGAGATCATGGGCTTTATTATTAGACACACTTGCAAAAAAGCTTATCGATGAAAAGCATTTGCGGGAAGAGCTGGCACCGAAGTCGGCTTCCAGTATTAAAAGTCCGAAGCGCACTTGCTTTGGAGAAGGAGCGCCGGGATCAGCTATTCGTGTCTCGGGCCGCAGGCTGCTCGGCTGGGAGGGTCCATGGAGCTCCTGAAACAGAACCATCCTTTCTGTCGCGGAGAAATAGGGAAAATTAAAATGTTCACATGAACATGCTGTTTCACACTCGCTCATGCATACTTTAAAGGGTGTTACATGTGCAGAGGCCAATGTTGGTGTCAGTCCAGAGCAAAGACGTTTAAGCCGTTCCTCTAAAATCTGAAAATGCCGCCCTCCCGGCGAGCGTTAGCCTGATTAACAGAATTGTTCGTGTTGTTAATAATTTGTTTTTGACCTTTTGTACAGAAACATGGCCTCTATTCTAATAAGCTTAGCTCAATCCACGGAGTAATTACCCGTAATAGCTCAGTTCTTCTAATTCACGGCAAAAGACTTCAGAGCGGAATTCGTTTGAAAACCTGCATTGTTTCTGAATCAGATTTTTTTCTGGGTCCCTAGGGTGATGTAAGCAGCTTCTAAACATTGTAAATCACCTTTTTATTTTTTTTTATTTTAACTTTTTAAACAAAGTTAGCTCTTTGTATCGGGCCTTCCCCCAACTCTGCATCCATTGGTTTTGGCTTTATTTGTGGCAGCCAGACATTGTAAAGAAAGGCTTATGGCCTGTTTTTTATTGTACCTTGTTGGCAATTATAGCATCTCCTCCGAAGCCATGTGAACCCCGTAGAGGGGGTGTAGTTGATGGTGTGGGAGGGGCCACCCCGTTCCCCTAGCGGTAAGTACCAAGACCACAGTATTTGTCACAAAGGCTTCTAAGAGCAGGGGGGAAAAAATCAAATGTTTCAAGTAAAATGTAAAGCAGAGAGTCTCAGGGCAGGAGTGCTCAGGCTCTGCTGTGTTACTTTTCCTTCTTAATGGCTGAGTTACAGTCTGTTAGTGGGAAATCTACCCAGGGATTGTCAGAGCCTGCTGGACTGTGCATCCCAGTTCTGTCTTATCCACAGGTCCACCCATCTTTCCCTGGCCACCCAGACTCCTACTTTAAGTGTGCAATTAAAGCACAAAGCCCCTATAGCTGTAACAGAGTGGTTCACCAAAGCGAGGGCATGGGGGAACTGGGATTTGAACCCTGGACTTACAGGAAATGTTGAATATGGGGGTTGGTTTGGTTTTCTAACCACCTAGGCACTGAATTGCTGCTAAAGTCTCTAAAATCTTCCTCCTCCTAGCTTTGTTTCCCTGCACATGTACTGGTAAGTCACCCAGCACACACATCCTGAAGCCCTTCTTGCCAGCTACTCAGTTGGCTCATGTCGTGTGGAGTCTGTCTTCATGTGCTGACAGCACCCTGGGTTCAGATCCACATCTGTTGGTGCTGGCTTTTCTGGAGTCTTTTTCCCCATCCAGTCACACCCAGCTACATATGTACATTAGTAATAACAGTGATCGATCGTGGTCTCAGGTGCTGCTCCATGGTTCCCAGCTGTCACCTGCTCTTGTCTTTATAGCTGATTCCAACACCCACTTGACTGGCTCCACTCCAGACCTCTACCCAGCCACACCCTCTGAGGGAGGGACCAGATGGCAGCACTACGCACAGTTCTGCTGAGAATTCTTGGAGGCACCACAGCGGGAGGATGACCCTCTCACTACGCCAGCCTCAGTCTGGCCTCTGCTCTGGGTCTTACTCTGTAACTCCGGGTCCCACCTTCTGGTCCCACACACAGCTCCCTGACTTAACCAGGTATTCTGTGAAATTTCAGAAACAAGCCAGGAAAGCAAGGTGACAGTGCTGATTTTGTTTTGCATGCTAAAGCCCACTGCGAATGTCTCAATGTGAGAACTAAAAGATGCTGAGTTTTGCTGGGACTCACTACTGCCCACCCAGGTATTCACAGTGATTCTTGGTCTAGTGTGCTTACCAGTGCTTGAATTCACGTTTTAGAGGAGGATTTAAAAAACAATAAAAAACATTCAATCCATCCTTGGTGCTTTTTGATGCTCTCACTCACAGTTATTCATTTAGAATGGCAGGTATATCCTCTTAAAGGGTTATGAATTCGAAACAGGATTCTTATCCTGGGAGCTAGTTCAGTATCCTATAATCCTCACAGAGTTAACAAAAACAGTGTGAAAGTTTCTGGGAGTTCTGGTTTTACCTCATTTTTGCCTGAATAAATTCTGTGTTTGATAGATTAGTTCAGTAAAAAAAAAAAAAAGCTCTATACTATTTGGTTCATATAACAGCGTATTCACAACTAGAGGCCCAGTGCACAAAATTTGGGCATGGGTAGGATCCCTAGGCCTGGCTGGTGATCAGGGCTGATCTGTGGGGTGACCAGTGAGGCAACTGGGGGGGGCCCTGCTGGCACCCACCTTGGCCAGCCTCCTGCCGCGCATTCACCAGCTCCCCCCTCAACTTTTCTGCCTTTGCTGCCGCTGGTCGCCTCCCTCTGCAGAACTACCAGCTGGCGGGGTGAACAGCCCCCCGCCCTCCCCACACACACACTGCCTGTGGCCTATGAGCTGGGGTCAGCTCCTGTGTTGAGCGTCTGCCCCCTGGTGGTCAGTGCGCATCATAGCAACCGGTCTTTTCTAGCAGTAGAAAGTCCTGAGAAAGGGCCTATTGGCATGTATTTCTGAAATAAAATTCTCAGTTCACTTCATTTAATGATTTTTGAGGACTTATGCATTAAATATTTATTAATCGTGTCTCTACTAATAGATTAAAGAAAGATCTTTTTCCATATTAAAGAAAACTTTTCCCTCTGGCTATAGAAAATATCAGCCCAGCTGGAGTGGCTTGTTGGTTGAGCATCGTCCTGTGCACTGAAAAGCTGCCTGTTCCATATCTGGGTTTCAGACCAATACTTGGTCGGGCATGTAGGGAAGGCAACTGGTGGATGTTTCTCTCTCCTATCACGGCCTTCACTGGACAAGGCAACAATATGAGCAGGGGTTTGAATTGGGGTCAGTGGGATGCCAGAGACTATAATGACCCGTCACAATTACTGAGTGTACTATAGATCAAGCAAGCGATGGCTGGTGACTTAGGACTTGACGTTTTCTACTTCAGCCCGAGCTGTAGCTTTCTGTGTCCCTGATTTGGCCACACTGCAGGTGCCTTGCTATACTCAACCTGGTGCTTTCCTGCCAGCCCATCATGGCATTTGGAAATGCGTCTGGTTTTGTCCTGTTGCCGAGACCAAGATTCCAACCAGCTCTCCATCAGTCTTTCTAAACCTCAGGTACTCTGGCTTTCAGATACTTGGACCTGGTTTCCGACAGCAGGTGTGCAAGGCTCTTATAGCCTTTGCATTCACAGACATTTTCAGAGGAACAGTATTGCTTTGTTGATACTTTTCAGGGAGAAACAAGCAAGCATCATTTTTTTTAGCCCCCTTAAGTTGTTCATGGTCCAAAACTCAGTACATAGTATTACTTTTTCTTATTAAATATATAATATATATATATTTCTAAAGGGATCATTGCCATCAATTAATGCCATATTTTTTTAGTCTTTTCTCTTTCCAGCCTACTGCCTCCTCCTAGTCCTTATAGTAATCAAAGTAGCATTTCCCTGACATTTCCAGAGGATTCCTTGGCAGTAGGGGTTGGGTTAGCATACAGGGACAGTGTGGGAACCAATGCTTGCATGTTCCAAGCTGCGTGCTTTGTTTCTGGCCTTTCCTATTATCTCCCAGAGGACTTGGTTTCCTCTGCTTCTTGCACCATAAGTTTGAGCCAAGCTGGCCTCCTGGCCCCCCTTGTAGATATTTCACCAAACTAACAGCCAAAAATGACTTTGGGTTTCAGTCTGGAATCTGGAATCATTCTATCACTGTCCACTGGATGAATAAGTGCCTTGCTTCCTATCTCTTACTTGCCACTTGGAACATAGTGCTTAAAGCTAGGATTCATAAAGTTGATTGTGACTTTGTTTTAAAACTTTAAGATGTGTGCCATTTTGGCCCAAATGTGCTTTTTTCATTTCACTTTAGAGCAGCTAAGGAGTTACTATAACAGTATTCAGTTTTAGGCAGTTTCAAGGCAGTCGGGAACGAAAATGCTGATTTACAACTCAGCCTTTGGAGTTAGGTTTTTCATGCAAATGCGAGGTGCACCTTCTATACTCCTTGCACATAGAAGGACAGCTGGTGCCATCCCTCTAGCAGACGGTTAGTAAGCCAGTGGTGCTAGATGGGTCAGTAGGCGATAATGTCCCCGAGGTTTTCACAAGCTTGGTCCTCCCCGATTGGTCCAGGACAAGGCTGGAGGCGTGGCCCTGACTGCTGTAGACATCACTGTTCTGTCTTGCCCTCCTTCCTGCTGGCCCTCTGGAGCCCCAGATCCTCCTCATGCTGCTCCAGGAAGTCAGCCACTTCCCAGCAGGAGCTCAAAGTTTTGCCACCCTGGTTCCCAGGAAGAGATGAGAAAGAGATTGTGTATATCCATTGGCCATTGGTATGTCTTCTTGGGAGAAGTGTCTGTTCAGGTCCTCTGCCATTTCTTAATTGGATTGTTTTTGTTGTTGTCGTTGAGTTGTATGTGTTCTTTATATATTTTGGATATTAACCCCTTACACTTGAAATCAATATAATTTTATTATCCAAGACCAGTACAATAATGTCACCCCAGTAAAGGTAATAAAGGTTTAAGAAGAGGGCACAGTATAATGTGGTGACAGGAGAGGTGCCATGCAGGGTGCTGTGGGAGGGCAAGGCCCTCGCTCAGGCTGGGGGTGCTGGCTGAGATATGAAGAGCAGTGACCAGGAGGAAGGAAGGGTGGACCCCAGGAGAGTGTACTGCAGTGTGGAAGGCGGGAGGGGTAGGAGAGAGGGCTAGAGACAGGGCCAGAGTCAGCTTGGTGGAGAAGCAGCACGGGCCTGCAGGAAAGGCACTGTAGGAAACCACATTAGGGAGATTACTCTTCATCCTGGGAGTGACTGGGAACAAACTGAGAATTCTGTCTGGGCAGGATCAGATTACATCACTGATAAAAGTAACAGGACCCACAGTGGAAATACTTGAGGTGCTTACTCAGCTCCAGGAACTATCTCCCTACCACTCTGCGAGGTATATGTGTGATGATTTTCCTTCTCTTGTATATGATGAAGTGGACGGTGACAGAACTGAGTCACTAGAGCGAGTTCAGATTGCTCGGCCAGTGGGGAGCCGAGTGAGGTTCAAGCTTACCAAAGATGATACTGTTCAGACTAGAGCCGTGTCCCCTTATGGAGCCTAGTGAACTCCACTTTGGGAAACACCAGCCGAAGAAACCAGAGATATTTCTCTGAAAATGTCTTTCACTTCCAAGTTATCAGTGCTAGGAAAATTTATTGTTAAAATTAAAATTAGTAAAAAACAAACCAACTTTTTTTTTTTTTTTTTAAGGGAGAGAAAAACATCAATGTGAGAGCAAAACATGGATTGGCTGCCTCCTGTATAGCCCCTACTAACAATTGATCCCACAATCAGGGCATGTGCCCTGACTGGGATGGAGCTGGCGACCTTAAGGTGCATTGGATAACACCCAACCAACTGAGCCACATTGGCCAGAGCAAAAACAAACAAACAAACAAAAAAACCACCATAAACCTTTTTAATTATTAAAACTCAAAATTAAATGTTTCATGGACTGCAACTTGAGCGGTAGGAATTCATGGCATGGGGCACTGGAGGCAGAGATACTAATGAGAAAACTGTGGTAGGTAAGGGTCTGGATGAAAAACGTGAGGAGTGAGCCCTGGCTGAGGCAGGAGTGGAGAGGAGATGTTGGTCATCTAATCAGCAGGACGTGGAAGGAGATGTGGAGGGACTGTCGGCTGATGTTGGTCTCTGCCTTGGAGCTGGTGCTGAAGGTATCATTCCCCGAGGAAGGGATAAGGAAGGAAGTAGCTCAGGATGAGAAGGAGATGGAATTACTGGTTGCTTTTCTTGGAGATGCTTGTGAAACATCAGTGCGGGTCAGAATTGTAGGAATGGAGGTTCAAGTCATGCTATAAGGGTCCTGGCTCGTGATGCAGAATAAAGACATCAGAAAGGGGTCCTCAAAATTAGAACAAAGACCAGGACATTTACACATAAGACAGGTACCAGGTGCCAAGTGATGTTTGGGCCAAGAATTGGGGTTCCTGGACTTTCACCCCATCCCTATTTCTTCATCTCTGGGCTGAAATTTACTACACATAAGACCAGTGGATTAGAAGAGGAAAGCCCTCTTTCCTTCTAATAGTTTGCGATTCTTGGTGGAAGTTTAGTATTTAATTTTGCTTTGTTTTTGTTGCTTTTTGAAAACAATTTTTTTTTAATTGAATCAGTTGAATGTATCCAGATATGCTCATTGATAGCTATATTGATTGGCCTGATTTATCTTTGTAAGTCTAGAAATGTTGAAAATTTTTAGAAAAGTGTCATAGAAATAAACAAAATTTAAAACACCAAAAACTTGCAACCCATCATTGGAGTTCTGATATATTTTCTTCCAGTTTTTCCCCTCTATATATGTAGACGCCATTCGTTTTGAGATCATTGTAAACCCACATGCATATGTAAGCAAGAATATAGAAAGATCCCAGGACCCTTTGCCAATCTCCCCCCACCCCCGCCCCCCCACTCACACACACACACTGATCTTACACACGATCCCAGCCAGGGTGTTGACACTGATACAGTTAAGATATAGAAGCGTTCCCTCAGCCCCAGGACCCCACATGCTGCCTTTTACAGCACACCCACTTCCCCTTAACCTCTGGCAAACACCAGTGCTCCATGCTCTATAATTGTGTCATTTCAAACATATTATATAAATAGAATCATACTGCTTGTAACTTTCTGGGACTGACTTTTTCAGCTTTTGCATATTCCAGATAAAGCTGCCGTGAACATTTAAGTTTTTGTGCAAATGAGTGTTTTTTATTATCTGAAATGAATATTCCAGAGTATAGTTGCTGGTGTTTGTGTGTGTGTGTGTGTGTGTGTGTGTGAGTGTGTGTGTTAGCCATTCCTTCCAACTGTGCCAACTCCCTCACAGTGAGTTCACTTTTGTCTCAAGTTCACCAGGAGGGGTCTGGGCCAGTGTATCATGTAGGCCTTCCTGGTAGCAGGCTGTTGCCAGAGCAGGCGAGCTAGTGCCTTTAGCACTGCTTGTGTGTGAAGTGGCTCTGCCTCTCCAGCGGCAGACAAGCGTCCACAGAGGAACTGCCTGGGTGTGTTGGACTCTCGGGTTCTCACCCCTGTCTGTCCGCTGCAGACTCTGCCGGGCCATTAGGAAGATCCCTGCTCAGTGGTTAGCGCTTCTTGCTCGGGCTCACCTGCAGAGCCTCATCTTTCCTGGGTTGTGCATGTCATTGCTGGTGCATTACTTGTGCATGTGAAAGCAGGGAGAGGCCCTCCATGGGGAGACAACAGTGCTTGTAGTGTCACCCCAGAAGAGACTCAGACCTGGCCTTCCTGAGGAGTTTCTGGAAAGTTGGTCACGCCAAAGCCGGTTTGGCTCAGGATAGAGCGTCGGCCTGCGGACTGAAAGGTCCCAGGTTCGATTCTGGTCAAGGGCATGTACCTTAGTTGCAGGCACATCCCCAGTAGGGCGTGTACAGGAGGCAGCTGATCGATGATTCTCTCTCATCGATGTTTCTAACTATCCCTTTCTTTCCTCTCTGAAAAAAAAAAAAAAAAAAAAAAAAAAGTTGGTCTCACTGAATTGAGTTTTGTTGTGAGATTTCTTCTTTGTGTCTGGTCTCTAGAAAGGCAGTGTCAGTGTTAGGTTTGATAGTAGAGTTGTCCTTGACGGTGAGTAGGTAGAGAGTGTCTGCCCCCACTTAGCCCCCACTTAGCTGCTTACGTGGCCTTTAGCTCCTTCGGGTCAGAGGCCAAGTGCCACTGCAGGACGCTGGGCCACACGCTGCCCCCGCCCCCACCCCCACCCCCGCGCGCTCTACCAAGCACCTGCCTTGTGCAGCCCTGCCTCTGTGTCTGCTCTTCCCTGGCTGCCCTCTGTCCCACCTGACCAGTTCCCATTGTGCCCTGGGAATTTCCTGTTTACCCACCACGTGGGTAGGATTTGCCTGTTTGTTTTTCTGATCCCTCTGTGGATGGTAAGCTTTTTGACGGAGGAGTGTTTACTTTATCATTGTATTCCCAGGGTCCCGCTCACAGCATGGCATGGAGGACTGGGGAACTAAAGAGAGTAAATGAGAAATAATGGAATAAATGAGACATTAAACCCAGCATCGATGTGTTTTCCCTTTCCCCTCTGTACCCAGATCTGGGGTTCAGAGGGCCACAGAGCTCTTTCCCGTTTGCTCCACTCTGTGCCCAGGGCTGCACAGCCAGTCAGTTGGCAGAGCTGGATGCAAAGCCCATCTTTAACTAGTGTCCCTCCAACAGGCATGCTTTTCCACACTAGCTGTGCTCTGTGCTGTGGGACAGGTTTCCTAACCTCTCTGGTCTTTTGTGAATTCATCCTTTAAAAAATGAGCAACAGCATTTCTTCTCCCCTGAGGATCAAGCGAGGTAACGTAACACGCATGTGCCCGGTGCAGGCAGCCAGCACTCAGTCAGTACCTATCCTCCGCCCAGCCTGCCTCCTCACTCTGGTTCTGTGCCCGAAAGCTGTGCACGGTGCTGCCCTGGGCATCAGAAACCTGATGACAGTTTAAGGGACTTAATCTCACAAACTAGCGTGAGTCTCTGGAAAAGAAGATACCCATCTTTGCGTTATCTGTGTTTTGTAGTCGGTTATCTAACTAACTCACCCAAAGGAGGTCAAAGCAACAGATTCTTACTTATATCATGGTTATTTTAATCCCCTGTGCCATGGTAATTAGGATCCTAAGTCTCTTGACAAATTTGAGCCGAAAATGCACCATTTCCCCCCCATTAGGCATGTATAATTTTGCTTTGGATTAGATCCCAATGGAACATTCTAGTGGAGTTTACATTTTCATGCCCCAAATGCTTTCTCCAGGCTTCTGCGACAGAGCAACACACTAACAGGCCAGGCAGATTTCCAGTTAAGTGGTCGGCTTCTTTAGACTCCTAAGAGCATAGCTTGAGTCGGTGAAGCTTAACACAAGGAAGCTCATTTTTTATTTACATGATTGCTCATTTGAGCCGCGTCAGGAGGCAGATGTCTTAACCTTTGTCGTGTATTCTACTTTAATTTGTGAGTCAAGGAGACAGTCAGCAAATGAAAGAAGGGAAATAAATTGAGAGGCATCCCCAGATAAAAATGTAGAATTCCAGGGGAAATGGGAACAAGGCCACCCGGATCTATGCGAAGGGATTAGAACAGAAGAAGCAAGTGTTATGTCTAAGAGTTTTCATCAGCACACAAGTCAAGAGATCGCTATGGAATACGAAGAACTAAATGTGCAGCCCTCCCTCTGGCTCAGTCCCTTCTCCCGCACAGCTGGGCCAGTGGGAGCTCCCCCTTCCGTGCTGAGTCTCTGATTATTTCCTTATAGAATGTTCTGTGTTGTTCCTAGCATTACATCCCTCTCACAAAAACAGCAACTTTTACTCTATCGGGTGCCAAGTACTGTGACTTTTATCTACATTATTTTATTTTGTTTTCACAGTAATTCTCTGAGTTAGGTATTATTATTGCCTTTCTGACTTTTCAAATGGGGAAACTTGTGAGCCAGAGGTTATCTTACTCATTGTTCCTGAGCTGTAGGTAGCATAGATCTAGGGGAAATGAATCCATCCAGATCTGACTCCAAGACCATGTTTCGGACCTAGCTAGTGTGGCTTAGTTGGTTGAGCATTGTCCTATGCACCAAAGGGTTGTAGGTTCGATTCCTAGTTAGGGCACAAGTCCAGGTTGTGAGTTCAGTTCCTGATTGGGGTGTGAGGCAACCAAAGGATGCTGCATTCTCATTATGATGTCTTTTTTTCCTCTCCTTTCCCTCCCTCTCTCTCTTCAACAGAAAGTTAGGTTTTATGAGTGAAAGTGCCTAATAACTTCAAGAAAGTCTGTATACATCGCTCCTTGCTATGGAACTATTGTGTAAGTGTGGTGGGTTGCCTTGCAATGTGTACTATCCTAAAGGTTAAACAGAAAAGGGGATGGATAATGGCTCAGCTGTTTTATCTAATTAATTGACTCCGTGCCTTTTCATACAGAAGTGGACCCAGCCTTGGGCAAGCCTCCTTTGAGTTGTTTTTCCAATCGTGTTGATTGGTTTCCTTTGTTCCCTACGCTTAACCCAGTCCATCTTGTGACCAGAGGCTTGTAATTCTGTAACAGGAGCTATTTGTTCTGAGGCCCCATTTTCTCTGAATTAATATCCTGTCTTTTAATCTTCCCTATTTTGCTCCATTTTGTAACCTCACTACATTTCTCCCAATAAATGCTCCATTGAAGTAACTCAGTCTATTCTGGGTTGGGTTTTTAGGGATACATCTTATTATTGTATGTTGGCAATTGTCTGTTCCTGAAAAAATCCTGAAGAAAAATTCCATTCTTTAAACCTAGAATTTTCCTTTCTGCTATTTTGCATAATCTTGTGCAACTAAATACCCTGCTGATTACTGTACATAGGAATGAGTTTTATCATTCAAAGGGCTTTCCTTAAAAATCCTTGAATAAGAGCCCTACCTGGTTTGGATCAGTGGACAGAGCATCGGCCTGTGGACTGAAGGATCCCCAGTTCAATTACAGTCAAGGACACATGCCTGGGTTGCAGGCTTGATCTCCAGTAGGAGGTGTGCAGGAGGCAGACAATCAATGATTCTCTCTCATTATTGATGTTTCTATGTCTCCTTCTCCTTCTCTCTTCCTCTCTGAAGTCAATAAAAATATATATTTAAAGAAATCCTTGAATAAGATTGTTGGTCTTATCAACCCATTGAAATCTTTGAAAGTTCAATCATGTGGGGCAAAAGTAGGTTTATATTTGTGAGTATGCGAAACACAGGGTTTATTCTTGTACTAGTAGCCCTGCACACGAATCCGTGCACCAGTAGCTGGCCAGTAGCTCTCTGCCTGCTGCCCTGCCCTCCTGTAGTTCCCCCTACCCCCTCCTGTAGCTCTCCACTGCCCACTTGTAGCTCTCTGCTTCACGGCATAATGACCATTTGCATATTATATCTTTATTATATAGGATTATTATTTTCCATACAAATAGCATGTATCCCTCACTCTGTATGCATTAACATCCTGAATTCAGGGGGCTAGTTTCATCCCTTACTTACATAGAGTTTCTACTTTGACATTATCCTACCAGTGAGGCTGGCTCAAAATACCTAATATAAAGTAACCTGTCTTGGTACTTAGTCCCCCAACCTGCATGATGTCTTCATAGACATTCCTCACTATCTGTGATGCTATATACTTGCTAGCATGTTTGGTTCCATCCCCCCTTTCCTTATTGGAATGTAAGCTATATTCCTAACACACCAGAAAATATTTGCTTGAATGAATTTTCTTAATTTATCACTTATTTAGCACTTTTGATGTGCCAAACATCATTCTAATATTTTTACAAGTGGATGGTTATCCTTGCCTTTCCTTCACAAATACATTTTCTCTACGATTCCCCTTTTCTCTGAAATAATCATTGTTTTGAGCAGCTGCACTCCTGTATCTTAGCAGAATGTTTCTCTTTCTGTTCAGACCTCTTGTTGATGTAACTGTTTTCTTCCATCATGATTTCCTCTCCCTGAGGTTATGAGGATTGTTCTAGGTCTCCTGATCACTCCTCTCCTGGAATGGGCACGGGCCCAGGTGCATTCCAGAAAATATCTAAGGAAACTAGTGTAGAAGGTGGGGGAACTCTATTTTCAGGTCACGGCCATTTTTTCTGTGGCCATGTGATCAGTTTTGAGCGGCTTACTTGTGCTCACAAATGGTCTTGCTGCTCCCAGCACATTAAAAAACAATGCAATGTTTACATAGGACATAAATATTTAATCACTGTTCATATATATTTTAGTGTCTAAGTGTTGTACCGTGTGTATTATTTTTTTTAAAGCAGAATCAACAGAAATACAGACAATAATTTTAATAGTCTAAATTATTTTTGTCCTCAAATTCTTGGATTCTCCATCTACCCAGACAATTCGTGGAAAAAGTAGTTTGTTTTCATGTTGGGCAGGACTTGCTGGTGGTGAGGAAGTAGTTTTGCTGGCTTCAGTGGCATGTCTTGGTTCCTATGAGAAAGACTTTTCTGGGAACTTAAGTGACCTGTCTGCCAGTGGTGTTGGCAGGAGCTTTGAGCAAACAGAGCGAGGAGAGACCCTCCTGGGAGTGCTGAGAGCAGAAAGGGGGGAATGCACAGGGCTCCTGTGCACTCAGCCCACCAGAGGTTGTCTGGCCCCACCCAGTTGTGCTTCTGCACCCACCCTCACAGTCACTTCCCATGGAAGACCAATAAACCTGCCCAGTGGTGGTGGTTCCGGCAAACGTGCCTGTGTAGAAAGCTGGGGAAGGCAGAGGGTCCGGCTGTTGCTTCTGGGGTTTTCCATATTGCCCTAACATAACTACCTGGACTTTCAGCCTACATCTCTCTGTTTAACTTTCTTCCATGCTATTTATGAGTTAAAATGCAAGCGTGGGTGTCCTGAGTGTTTCCACACTCTTGAATGTGTCTGTGCATTTTTCTTACCACCTTGCTATCCTGGCATACTCCACCCTGAGCACTTCCCCTACCCCCCCCCTACCCCGCCCCCGGGCCCCAGGCCTGCCCCAGCCTGTGGGTGCTCACGTGGCAGGGTTGGCCACCTCTCCAGGGGTGGGGCTGCTGGGAGGGGTGTGTCTCCTGGTGGGTGTCCCGGCACAGGAAACAGCTGGGGAGAGTGGCTGGCCCTCAGAAGGCGAGCAGGGTGTCTGCCCTGGCCTTGAGCAGTTTCTCAGGACTGGTTTTGTACCGCTCTTGTGGTTTACATGGAAGAAATGCCACTGCTGAAGTTTTAATTTTTCTCTAGAAAAAGAAAACATGCCATTTTCCGTGGCCTAGGAAAACCATCGAATTGGTACTTTGGCTTTTTTGGTGTGTCATTCTCTTTTTGCAATAACATATCATTTGTTGCCATGTAGGCAGCTGGTCAATATTTAAAAACAGAATTCCCAGTCATAAGTTCTGCAAATATTCCAGAAGGTTGTTTGGTGTGTGTATATGCACACGTGAGAATGGGTATATATGAAGACTGCATGTTTTCATGTCTTTTAGTTTCTTGTTTTTTTGTTTTTGACATCTTGGAGTTCTTGTTTTGTTTTGGATGGATGTAATAAAAGTGTGAAGTGTTGGCTATCTGTGTTTACATGGGGGCTGCCATCTTGTGTGTTGGAGTGATGGTCAATTTGCATATTACTCTTTTATTAGACAGGATCTGAGAGGGAATTTGTTTTGCCTAAAGATCACAGGAATGTTATATATCCTGATAGTGAGGGGAGAGCATCCAAGGATATTTTTCAAACATTCCTGTGCAAATGCATTCCAATCTTTGAACAAATCTGTAGACATACAGTGAACTGACGTAACACTTCAATGGGAAAATGTTATTATGAAGCTTTGAAATATATGATCCCGTGTGAAACATTATGCAGTGAAACCAAACTGTTTTCGAAAAGCTCGGTTAACCAGTTTCTTAAATGATTTATATCAGTTGGAGAAATAGACAGAGAAGTGAACTGTAAGATTATAATTTTTGTGGTTTCCAAAGGATGGTTAGCCCCGAACTCATGTCTCTTAAGAACATCGAACAGCAACTGTCAAGACAATTTATTCCCTTAAACAGAGATGGGTGGCACCAAGAAAATGAAAAAGTTCTCTGCAGTTTGTTTTTTGTGTTGGCCAATTCAGGATCTTGTTGCTGAAATGTGTATTGTTTGTACAGTACGTTCAGGAAACTTCTAGAAACGCTTTGCTGTTGATAACCAATGACTTCATCCCCACCCCCTCTTTCAGGTATTCACATACAAGCAGAGCACAATTACGCACCAGAAGGTGACCGCTATGCACCCCACGAATGAGGAGGGCGTCGAGGACATGGCCACTTTGACGGAGCTGCACGGGGGCTCCATCATGCACAACCTGCACCAGCGATATAAGAGAGACCAGATTTACGTAAGTTCCGCTTCGATGCCCTCTAAACGCCCCTCAAGTTTGACTGTCTTTTTTTTCTAATTTTCCATTACGGTTGACATTCAGTGTTATACAGGTGTCAGGTGACGGCATAGTGGTTAGACATTTCTATAACTTACAAAGTGAAGCCCCCGATAAATCTAGTTCTATTTTCAAAATTATTGTTTTCAATGAGTATTTCCTGCCTTTTGAGAACCTCTGGTTAAGGTAAGTAAAACTATGTGTTTAAAAATGATTTGCCAAATTAGAAACGAGGCTCGATAAGTCATGTTCTCTGTGTTTATTGCCTTGATTTTATTAGAGGGATTACTTAGATTGAAGGGTATTGTGACCTTTCTTCTCCCGAATGCGTTGTGTTTGTACAAAGAAGGCAGGAGGAGTGGTTTGACTTCCTCAATTAAGGGTTGGGAAAATGTGGATTTGCAATGCAATGTACCTGAGCGTAAGCTTTTTTCTCCTTTTATGATTTCCTTTTTTTTTTTTTTGTCTCTCTCTGGATCCCACCCAGGGATATATTTGGATTCAAGGGAAACCATCTACCGTACTTGTGGGATCTGTTTTGAATGGAGACATGACCATAAGAAGTGGACATGCGCATGTTTCTCTCAATGTTTATAACGTGACTATTTCTGCATTATAAAGTAGTATTTAAAACTCACTCCTGTAATAACCATCTTTTACATTAAAGTACATATGTATTGCATTATCCATCAAGGTAGAATGGCCTGCAGATTTTACCCATTTTATATCTGCCTGTTTGCAGGTTTTTACAGCAGACTGGGGCAACTGTTTATGTGTGTTTATTTTTCCTATCAAGTTCAAATTCATATAGCTTTTTTTTTTTTAAATACATTTTATTGATTTTTTACAGAGAGGAAGGGAGAGAGATAGAGAGCCAGAAACGTCGATGAGAGAGAAACATCTACCAGCCGCCTCCTGCACACCACCCACCGGGGATGTACCCACAACCAACGTACATGCCTTTGACCGGAATCGAATCCGGGACCTTTCAGTCCACAGACCAACGCTCTTACCACTGAGCCAAACCGGTTTCGGCTCATATAGCTTTTAATAAAACATTTGAATATTGTGTGACAACCCTTCATCTTTGAATAATTTTTGTCCTTTCGGAGTTACACTGAACTTGGCTAATATGTGTCTGTGATTATGATGAAGAGTAATGTCAGCTTTTGGAAAAGCTAGTAGGTACTAACTGATACTTAAGGCACGCTTAGGAGTTAGGACCCTACAACTTACTTACCTTAGACCAGGAGAGAAGAATTGGGAAAGAGGAGGAATGAGAAATTTGGAGGTTTGGGGCTTCATTTTATTCACCTTTTTAACAAACATGTTTATTTGCCTTCTCTTTGCATTGGGAAAGTGTCATTTTTGCCAGATCGACCTAATGTTTGCCAAATGTTTTCAAACAGACCTGTCTAGAGAAATTTCATCATGTTGTAGTCCTCTGACGTGCTGAGTTTGCTTACACTAAGTCTTCAGCTTTAAAATGTTTTCCATATGTTCTTCAGAAAAGGTAACGTGCTTCCATGCCTGTGTAAAGGTGGCTGTGTAGACTGTGTCTTACATGTGCTGGCAGGTCGCACATTTATTCCTCTGCTTCCATCTCAGAAATCTCATGGGCAACAGTGAATGCCCCCTTCCCAGGGAATGCTCACGGGTGTCCGAGTTCCCACATGCTGCTGCCCTGTGCTTTCAGCATTCGGTATCAGACAGTTCCATGTATCTACTTGTTTACATAGCACACTCCTTCCTCAGAGTGTCAAGGACTTACTTATTTTGTCTTTCTGGAGCCAAGGACATTGCCAGGCACCTGGTGGTTGTGCAATAAATGTTTGTATAATAAATGTCATACATATCAGAAAGAACCAGTTCTGGTTGGTAATGAAATGTGAAGCTAGGTTGGAATATTTTTTATTGGTGCATGTCTCTTGTAGGTGAGTGTTTCAGAACTCACCTCTTTTCATGCAGGTCCTTACTCTACGTTTAATAGTCAAGCACAGATAAGTCAATTAGGAGGGGAAAAATACTGCCCAATGGATGGCAGGATGGATGGATGGATGTGTTTATTTATTTTTAAAAATATATTTTAAGTAATTTCAGAGAGGAAGGGAGGAGAGAGAGATAGAAACATCAATGATGAGAGAGAATTATTGATTGGCTGCCTTCTACACACCCCACACTGGAGATCAAACCCACAACCCAGGCATGTGCCCTGACTGGGAATCGAACCATGACCTCCTGGTGCGAAGGTCAACACTCAACCTCTGAACCAAGCCGGCCAGGCTTTAAAATGCTTTTATCCATTTGTTCACTGCTGTGTGATCCAAATCCAGATGACCCCCGTGTGCCAGAGATTGCAGGGATCTAAAAAACAGACAGATAAGTACAAGAGAATAGGTCGGGAATGGACTCCGAGTATGCCATCTGAAGCTACCTTAAAGGCAGAATTACCTGCATTATAGTTGGGATAAACTTGAAATTACTGTTCCTTTTTAAATATATGTATTTTATTGATTTGTTACAGAGAGGAAGGAAGAGGGATAGAGAGAGAGAAAAATCAATCAGCTGCCTCTTATACACCCCCTACTGGGGATGTGCCCGCAACCAAGGTGCATGCCCTTGACCCAAATGGAACCTGGAACCCTTCAGTCCACAGGCCGATGCTCTATCCACTGAGCCAAACGGGTTAGGGCAATACTGTTCCTTTTTTAAATTTTTTATCCGGCTACTCCCCTATGAGACCTCATCTTTTTAAGTTTTATTTTTTCTTTACCTCCCTCCATTCATTCTCAAGCTCATCTTAGAAGACTCTAGTTTTTTTAGCTTGGGACAATAACTGCTTTTAGAAACGGTAAAGCAGTTACAAGAGGACAGTTGCCCAAGATTCAGAATTTAAAAAAAAAAAAAAAATGGGGCATGTGTATTTTGTGGCCAATATCTTCACTCTCCTTTGGTTATGAGACGAAACCATTCTTGGCTGATCTGACTAACATGCTGAAGAGATCATCTGAGTGGGAGGGAGGTGGGTGCTCAGTTATTCCATCAAAGGAAACAGCACTAGTCTAGCAGCATCCACCTCTTCCATGGCTAGAGATCTGAGGTCACATGATCTACTCTGAACTCTTCACTGATGTGGCTGGAGAGCTGGTATTGAATTTTTAGCATCAGCAGAACAGAAAATGTGATGTCTCTTCTGCATGTCAACAAAGGAATGACCTGTTCTTATTCTGCTGAGAATGGAAATGGGAAGTCAAACATCCTTTGTGTACCATAATAAGGTCTCAAACATTTTGTGATTTCCTTTTAAATTGTTAGGAGGCTCGGAGCTATTAGTTAATCTGTCTTCCAATGCACTGTTTCATATAGCACTTAATAAATGATGCATGTTGTCAATGGATGAGTGATCAACTAATAGCTCTGCTAGTCATTGATTTCTTTTTCTTCAATAAAGTTGCATAAATCAGTGAGTTAGCTGCTGGATTAAACAGCATGGGGAAACAATCTTTTGTAAATGCAAAGCTATTTTTGTATATACTGTTGGGATTTGCTTCATTGTTTCACATCAGATGGTGATACACAGTTCAGAAGAGTGAATATTTTTGCCATGTTCATTTAAACATGCATGGTCTGTGCACAGGGTGACACATTGATTGACCTGATTTATGCAGAATTAATAAGATAGTCGGATAGTGTGGCTTTCGTGTGCTGTGCATGATACTGGCAACCCTGGAGTTCATAGGAGCACTGGAGACCCAGCAGTTTTGAACATGTATATGGAGTTAACAAAACTTATTTTCCAGGTGCAACCTCTATCTAACTAAAGTTTTTCTTCTTCGTGTACACTTGACAGGTAAAGACACTATAATATGGTAGGAATAATGGATTTAAATTGACAAAATGAAGCACTGTTTGGTGTGGGAGTTGTTGTGAGGCTGTGTTGAAGTGACTTAACTATGTGGGATATTGAGTTTCCACTGAAATGGGTTTGTTCGACCATTGACATTAATGAGCATTTAAGTTCAACAGATATTTCAGGTGACTTCACATGAATGAGTAAAAACCAGTGCTATTGGAAAAATAATAATAAATTGCCCATAAAACCCTGTTTTTAGGATCTTGTTTTTGTTGTTGTTTTCCTGAAGTGAAGATTTTTTTTCCTCTCCTTTGAGGGGAAAAACATAGGATTTTTGTACATCCAGTTTGCAGGTCGACTCAGTTAATTTCACCTACATGCCTTCCTTTTGAGACTTGGATAATTAGATTATTATCCATAAAGCGGCCACCGTGATTTTCTTATCACTGCTGAAGCCATTGGCAGTGGGTGCCTACTGTCGGGTGCCCCCTGTGAGAAAAGCACGGCTTTTCCACCTTCTATCTCAACTCTGAGTGATGCCCGTCTGTATATTTAAAGGAGGGGAAAAATGGCTTGACTTACAGCATAGGTGAGGCTCTGGGGGAGGACCCACTTCCTGCTCATTCCTGGTGCTGGCAGAGCTCCCTCGAGACTTAGGTCCTCGCTTTCTTGCTGGCTGGCAGCTGAGGGCTAGTCCAGCTTCTAGAGACCCCTTCGTGGAACTCGAGGTTCCTCCTGCTGAAGGCTCCACCACGTCAGCCATTCCAGTCCTCTGCTAACTCCCCAGGGGAGAGCCCAGCTCAGCACTTCTGCTCCCTACCTGCGAACCCATCCCAAGCTTCCACCTTGAATCTCTTGCCTCTGGGCTTCCAGATGGTCTCATCCCTGGGAGACGGTCCCACCCTCCTCTGTCCCTTCCTTCCACTGAGGAAACCTGGTGAAGACAGCCTCACTCTGTAAGTTCCTGAAGACTCAGGGAGTGGAAAGGCAGGGTGTGTGTTTGTGGTACGAGGAGGTAGTAGGAAGCCTGAGCTGGGTGTGGAAAGCCCTCCGGCGCAGGGGCCGTGATGACACTACTGAGAGCTGGTTAGAAGGAAAGCCTAGTGAGACACTACGCATGAAGATACAGATGACAGTGAATTTGGTGATGGCCTCACTACATTGGGATCTGGTGTTTGTTGGGGAACTCTGGGATGTAGGCAGCCAGGCTGGGTCAGGGAACCCCGAAGCAGTGGTTCTCAAGCAGGTGATGCGGCCCCTGGGGACAGCTGGCCATATCTGGAGGCAGTTTTGGTTGTCATAGCTAAGGAAGAGAATGCTAATGGTGTCTGGTAGGTGGTGGCCAGGGATGCTGCTAAAGGTCCCGCAGTGCACAGGACAGCCAAGAGTCACCTGGGCCAAGATGTCAGGAGGGCCGAGGTGGAGAAACCTGCCTTCCTTAGAGCTGGTCAGCAAAGTTCGGGCTCAGTGTTGTACAGACTCTGCCGTCTTTGTTAATGGTTTAATGAAGAGAGAATCTATCAGAGAGCGATTTTTAAAAGAATTGATAGGAAGGTGATGTGAGATGAGATTAGAGAGTCAGTTGGCTTAGAGAGTGTTGCAGTAATTCAAGAGTGAGGAGCCGAGGGTTTTAGACCAGGGTATACATGGTAGTGAGCAAGATAAGAACAGATATGAGGAGTCAGGGGGAGGTGAAAGGGACAGGATTAGCTTTAATGACCCCCCTCATCAAGCCCCTGAAACCCTGGCACCATTGGTCCAGGCAGCCAGGGGAGGGCGGGGAGGTGGGTTTGGGATGCCCGATGTATTGTAGTTTCTGGAGCCTGGACCATTCCAAATTGTTATATGCCCAGGATCTAAACACAGTGTTGACAAGAGTAGATGAAGCGTCTGTTATCTTGAAGGTGAGCTCTGTGTCCAGAGGGGAGGGCCTGCCACACTAGGCCGGTGGTGCGGCCACTCTGTTTCCCTCCGAATGGAAGAGAAGCCCCATTCTCCTCAGGAAAGGGTTTGTCATGCTCTGGGTCAATTGCACGGAGACTCCTGCCCCAGCCCTGAAGGAATGGCTCCAAACCACATCAGGGGGAGAGCTGCGGGGAGCTCGGGGCGCGCCTGCAATTATGGGGCAGGAGACGGCTCCGAGGAGGCCCTGCTGGTCCACCCAGCCCTTGGTTAGTTTGTTGGTCTTGTTGTACAAACAGGGCAGAGATCAGAATCAAGCCAGCCCGTTTAACGACGTGGGGCTGTGTCTAAGGATAAGTGCTCATGTCAGCACAAAGGTTCTTCACAGCTAACGTATTTTTAGGTGTTTCAAAAATACTCTTCTTCGGTTAGGTGGCGTTCCAGGCAGAATCTGTAAATGTGTTTGATGTTGTTCCCGCATTAACTTTGAAGCCTGTTTCTGTCAAGCCAAAGGTGTTAGCTTTTCTAAAAGGCAGCAAACAGCTCTAGCCGGCTTGGCTCAGTGGATGGAGTGTCGGCCTGTGGACAAAAGGGTCCCGGGTTCGATTCCAGTCAAGGGCAGGTACCTCGGTTGCAGGCTCCTCCCTGGCCCCATGCCCTGGCTGGGGCGTGTGCAGGAGGCAACCAATCAGTGTGTTTCTCTGCCATCGATGTTTTTCTGTCTTTCTCTATTCCATTCTCTCTAAAAGATCAATGGAAAGATATTCTTATGGGAGTATAAATAAAACAAAACAAGACAAAAAAAAAAAAATGCAACAACCAGTTGAAGACCTACTGATTGCAGGGGGCAGGTGGACTGAGGCATTAGACAGACACCATGCCATGGAGGGTACGTTTTGGACATGGGGATTGAAATCTGCATTTCATTTCCTTCAGTCGAGTTTTCCCAAAGTAGACCTTTTATTTTTATTTTTATTTTTGGTTTGTTTCTTTTCCTTTCCAAAGCCAGTGTCGAGTAACAGCCTCCTCTCACGGGTTCGAGATGGCCGGTGGTGGGATGAGAGTAGGCCTGGCATGTGTCTCCTACCGGGAACAGCTGAGTCCAGAGTGGTTTGCCCGTTTTTTTGTGTGTGTGTTTCTTTTTTCTCCCATGAAGTCAAGAGCTGGTGTTGCCAAAAGATGATTGTAACCATCTGTCTGACTGGGGATGTATTTTTAAACTTTACCAACCGTTTATGCTTTGAGTGGCCACTTCCACGTCAGCACATGGTGGTGGCAATTACAAACTTAGTTTTCGTGATTTTTTGTTCTTTTTCTCTGCCTCTCTTGGGGTCAGATTCCTTTCAGCAAGGAAGGGATTTTAGTCTGAAAGCCACTCGAATAAAATAGAAATGTCACCTCTAAATGTAAGAGCTTGACTTCAGTAACAGCTTGAGTTCTCTGTTGTGATGTGGTGTTCAGCAGCCTTGAATGCTTCATGGTGTTGGTTTTTAATTTTTTAATTGGCAGTGATGGCAAACAGTTTTGTTATGTAGAAGGTATTGGCTTAGAGAAATAGAAAACCCTTACAGTGTGAGGTTATCAGGTGGGTTGGTGGTCAGGTCTCGGGCTCCCAGCATATCTACACCGATTCTGCCTGCCTCTGTCTCAGGATGTGTGCTAGGCCCCGAGGGTGCAAATTACCCTTCTTCAAGGTAGTTGCTTTTTGAAAGATTGGATAAATGAAGGACGCTGCCCCTGCAGGACCTCCCAGTTTATTGGAAGATAGACACAGCACACCATTGACCAGTGGCTCGGGGTAACAATACATGAGACAAAAGTACTTACCAGGAACACAGAATGGGCCTTGGAAGGACACGGTGAAGACAGGGTCAGGAAGTGATTCCAGCCCGGGCATCAGTTGGGCCGAGTCTACGAGCATTCATTGGGGACTTTGGTCCAGGAAGAGGGTGCCTCATTCCTCGCGAAGGTCAGCGCGAACAGAGGCATGGAATCCTGTAATGTTAAGCATTTGTCCAATTGCAGGACACTGAAGATGCGGAGATAAAGGTTGCATGTGGCGGGCCGACAAGGGGGTCAGGAGCAGGTGAGGAAGGGCTCTCTGTGCAAAGCAGTGACCTCGGCTTTATTGGTGAGGGCTCCAGGGAACAGCTTTACACTTGAGTTCTGGCTGCAGGGTGATGGGTGAGTGCGGGGGGGTGGGGATGGGGGTGGGGTGTAGGAGGAGAAGGGACCAGCCAACCTGATGGGAAATGATGGGGTTCTGACCCAATCCTGGGAGGGCTTTGAATTCAGAAGATACTGAGAGAGAGAATCTTAAGTGATTTAGTCTGAGTGCAGGCAGGCTGCATTTCTGCAGGATGATACCTAGATTTCTAGATTAACCATTCTGGTGCCATTTGTCATGCATGAGGTGACTGTGAAGAAACAGGTGACAAAAAGCAGTTGTGGTTTTGTTTTCATTAACAGGAACCATCGTAGATAACTTCGATTTATGCCACAGTGTTATGGAGCAATTGTGTGGGGTGACAGACAGGGTTTGTGTTATTACTGATCAGAATCCTGGGCCCGGAAGGGTGTCCCAGAGAAGGCAGCCCCAAGCTGAGGACTTCCAGCTTCTGACTTGGCCACACCTTGCCGTCCAGTCATCGGCTCCTGTGCTGGAGAAGCCACTTCCCAACAGTAGCAGGACTGCTCCTGTCTCCAAACAGCTCTGCAGCCGAGGCTTCGGGTGGGGCTGTTTGCTTTCTTAGTTGTAGTTGGTGTGCGTGCGTGTGTGTGTGTGTGTGTGTGTGTGTGTGTGTGTGTCTGTCTAGGGTTGGAGAGCAGGTATTATACCCTTGTTATGTCTTTTGAAAGCCTTGAATTGGTAGATGTTGGACTGAAGAAGTATAGTGAGCTCCTCCCAACCATTTGCAGCAATGCGTGCCCCAGCTGTTCCAGATTATTAAAATGGGCAAGGATTTGTGTTTCTTGGTGAGTTATGTGGAACTTTTCTGAGTCTGAGCAGGAAAAAAAAGTTTTATGTGCTTTAAAATAGAACGTACTTTCTATTTCTGGAAAGCCGTTAGAAGGACCAGGCTGTTGGTTCATGCGGAATTCAGATTCTAGTCCCACTTCATTTTGCATGTGCCTAGAATCTTAACTACGGGGCATCCTCAGGGCCCATTTTAGAGCAGTAACAATACATTTCTGTAGAGTGGTAAATGGTACAAGCAACAAACGTCGCCTCCTAGCTCTCAGGGTTTTGTACTACCTTTTCTCTGCTTCCCTCGTTCTCCTGCCCTTCCGTTCCCCAGTCGCCATCTTTACTTTTTGTTACCTGTTGAACTTCCTTTATTCAAGGAATCTGTTCTTTATTTAGTGACAAAAGCACTCATGCAACGTGGTATATGTAAGGTGGTGGGGAAAATAAGTTGTCTTGTCTGGGCAGAGAGTATTGTTGCTGATGGACCTTTGAGATGTCACACAAGGTCTTTCTTTGGGTAAAGCGTTAGGAACCATTGCTCTTGTTGCCATGTTACTTTACACTTGTGTTTAGGGAGGCTCACCAGTGCTGTTTGGGGTGCACATGGGCACAAGCAATAAACCCTCAATGAGTCCTTATCCTTGAAGACCCTCAAGGAACTGAACCGCCCCCTCACACCTGTAACTGTAATGAGGATAATAGAGTAGAACATGGGGTGTCCTGTCACCTTCTTGAGCCACTCAGACTCCCTTCTAGAACATTCCTGGTGTGGTTGACCCTGAGAGTCATGGGAGGGATGAAGAGTTTTAAGCAGGAGAGTTTCGTCTTCAGATGTTCTTGGTCCAGTGTGGAGCTTGGATGGAGCATACAGGGCCACGTGGGACACCAGCGAGGAAGGAGGCGTTTATGGAAATCTAAGCAAGCGAGGCCGGGCGGTGGAGAGGGCGGGAAAGGGAAATGTTCTAGAGTTTACTGAAAGCGAAGCTTCCAGGGTGTGGAGGCTTTGGCCGCTGACAATGAGACTGGCAGCATCTGGAGTGATCCCCATTCTGTGTGTGGGTGTGCGGTGAAGGTGGTCACGCAGACCCGCAGCCTGACAGCGGTCCCTGGTGCGGTGACTGCAGGGCAGTGCTTACCATCCTCTGCCCAGTGGCCCCCTGGCCAGAGGAGGGGGCACAGCGCCCCTGCCCTGCCCACACCTCCAGGCTGCCTTGTGATGATGTCCTGACGCAGGTAATATCATCTTCGGAGCCCCACGATTATACATGTCAGGTAGAGTTGTTTTGGGAACATATAGACTGGATTGTGATTTAAAATCGTGACAAGCCTTTTGAGAAATGACTTGGGTCGTTAGTGAGAAGGTGAAATTGCTAACCTTGGGCCTTCATGTTGTAAGAGCCTAATTTACTCTGGTACTAAATAGAGTTTCTTGCAATAGAGAGGCCTTTTTAACTCTACATGAGGCAAGATTTTATATAACCTTTTTAAAAATATATATATATATTATTGATTTTTTACAGAGAGGAAGGGAGAGAGATAGAGAGCTAGAAACATGCATGAGAGAGAATCATCAATCAGCTGCCTCTTGCACACCCCCCACTGGGGATGTGCCCACAACCAAGATACATGCCCTTGACCGCAATCGAACCTGGGACCTTTCAGTCCACAGGCAGACGCTCTATCCACTGAGCCAAACCGGTTTCGGCGATTTTCTATAATCTTAAAAAATAAAAAACAAAATGGAATTCTCTCCACACCAGCCAGACACACATTTAGCACATTCTTTGCTTTCTTTCCTTTTTCTTTAATAAAATATTTCAGATTATTGCATTTGGTTCATAATCCTTTGTTTGACGTCAGGTACATGTTGTTTGCTATGGTACACGGGAGTCCATTTGTTGAATTTACTATCTATCATGGCACGGGTATTTATTATTTGAACTCTAAAGAAACTATTCTGTTCTTTACTCAGTGGTCTGTGATGGTCACCAGAGCATGTTTCTCGGTTCGGGTTGACATCTGAAGATGTGTACTCTAAAACTTTTTATGAAGGTGAAGGAACATGATGCATCTGATTATTTCTGGATTTGTGAACTTGTGTGTCTGGCTTCTTTAATTGGATACTGTTTCCAAGGCTCATCTGCATTGCAGCAGGTATCAAGGAGCAAGTACTTTGGTCTTTTTGTGGCGAATATTCCCTTGTATGGATATTCCACATCCTGATTGACATTTGGGTTATGTCCATGTTTAGGCGATCATGAACAATGCTGCTCTGTCTTTATTAAAGTATGTGTTTTTAATCCTTTTGGGCATATACCTAAGAGAGGAATCATTAGGTCATATGGTAATACCCCGTTTATGTTTTTAACCTTTTTTGGTTCAATATATTTCCCAAACACATTACAGACCCCCTTCCATTTGAGAACAGTTATCTGGAACGTAGATCCTTTGCTTGATGTTCCTGGCAGTCACCGTGAATATAAATGATTACAAATTGCTGTAATGTGGTACAGATGCGGTCCGGATGTTTCCTGCTTTCTGTCTAGTGTTCCCTGCATTCCTCCTGCTCTGCTGCACTGCCCAGCCTTGCCCATGCATGGGAGTGGGCTTTGCATTAGGTCGCCAAGGTTCAAATCTCACCTCTGCCACTTACTGGCTGTGTGGCTGTCCATGGAATTTTCTCTCCAGGCCTCAGTTTCCTCATTGGAAATACAGGGAGAGTAATAACATTGAACTTCCCAGGGTTATTGTGATTGTAAAAGGGATCAGGCCCTCTGTATGAGTCTGCTCCGGCTGCCGTGAAAAAAATGTAATGGATTGGGTGGCTTCAACAACAGAAGCTGATATTCTCACGGTTCTGGAGGCTGGAAGTGCAAGATCAAGGTATCTGGCGGAGTCGGTTACTTCCCAGGGCTCTCTCCTCAGTGTGCTGTGTCCTCCTCTGGCCGTTACCTGTGCACACATCCCTGGCGCCTCTCTGTGTGTCCAGACCTCTTCTCTTGTAGGAACATCGGTGAGATTGGGTTAGTGCCCACTCTGTTGGTAAACTTCAACGTGTCTCTAAAGGCTGTGTTTCTATCTACGGTAGAGTCATATCTAAGGGTTTAGGGCTTCAACATAAGAATGGGGGGCACAGTGCAGCCCATGGCCCCCCTGAAGCCCTTGGCACATGGCATGCATGCCATAAAAGCCGGCTGGTGGCCCTGCCGCACTCCCCTCCCCCTCCCTATTGGCTTCTTCACTGGGGCCTGAGACTGGGAACCAAACAGCCGCACTTCGGTGGCATCTTGCAGAAGTGCAAACGAACGCTTACGTCCATGCGGAGGGGGCAAGGGGTGTTCCGGTTTCACAGCTCAGGGGCCTGTCCTCCTGCTCTGAAGATCTAGCTTAACGTCTGGCCTGGCTTTGGTTCCAGAGAGGACCGCCTGTCTGTCTGCTCAGTTCCAGCTGAGTGACAGGCGCTCAGGAGCCATTGGAATGACTGACTACCCAGGGTTTTCAAGCGTTCTTGTTACCCTTTGCACATTGAGGTTCAATACACACACACACAACCAAATTTACCATTTTGATTACTTTCAGTATACAGTTCAGTGCCGCCTTCAATACGTTTGCATTACAGGGGTGATCTTTGTAAGTTATATAAATGTCTAATCATGGGGTTGGACATCTGAAGCTAGCATAATATTGCACGTCAACTGTAATTTAAAAATTAACAAACAAAAAAAAATGAATTTGGCATGTTATGCAACCATAACCACTACCTACCCCCCAGGACCCTGAGTCACCGTGCCCCTGTCCTTGCAGACCTACATCGGCTCCATCATCGCCTCCGTGAACCCCTACAAGCCCATCGCCGGCCTGTACGAGCGCGCCACCATGGAGCGCTACAGCAAGAGCCACCTGGGCGAGCTGCCCCCGCACGTGTTCGCTGTGGCCAACGAGTGCTACCGCTGCCTGTGGAAACGCCACGACAGCCAGTGCGTCCTCATCAGGTAAGCGGGTCTCCCCCGCGGCTCTCCAGGGGCCCCCCACCCATGCCCGCCCAGCACATTCATGGGAAAGCTCATCAGCGCCTGGCGCTCAGCGAAGCTTTCTGTTTGGGGTGATGGCTGGGTCCCTGCAGCTTCCAACAGACATGAAGCACTCGCTTTAGTTAGAGCAATTGCTCTGTTTGTTTCTTTTTGGAAATTTGCCTGAATTACGCTTCAGCTTCTAGGTGTGAGGCCGGTGCTTCCTGTGGACGAAAGGAAGTGTCATAGTTTTTTTCCTGAGCAGGTCGATACTCCAGGGTGCTAGGCCAGTGGTCGGCAAGCTCATTAGTCCACAGAGCCAAACATCAGCAGTACAACGATTGAAATTTCTTTCGAGAGCCAGATTTTTTAAACTTAAACTTCTCCTAAGGCCACTTCTTCAAAATAGACTCGCCCAGGCCGTGGTATTTTGTGGAAGAGCCACACTCAAGGGGCCAAAGAGCCGCATGTGGCTCGCAAGCCGCAGTTTGCCGACCACGGTGCTAGACTGCACGTGGCAGGTTTGAGCAAGCCTCTTTTTCCGCATACAGGGTGGCTGCTCTAAATGGCATCTCCCAAATGGAAGACTTTTTGGTGGATTTAACTGGACACTCCTCAGTGCGTACCTTTGAATTGGCTATAGAAAAGGGACTGTTGTTACATGTTTAGGAAATGATAGGACAGCATGCTTATTGGATTTTTTTTTTTTTTTTTTTTTTTTTTTTGAGAAGGTTGGGTCTTGCCATCTCTTTCAGCTCAGTCTTCCTCATTGATTGGAATAAGCCACCAGAAACCCCAATGTCAAAACCCTCATTGCTAGGAACTGTCTAAAAAGGAAAAAAAAAAAAAAAATCTGTCTTCTTTAAAAAAAAAAAAAACACCAAAAAAAACCCCACTTCTTTGTTTTTATTAACTAATTCAAAGTGGCTTGTCACCTCTATTCTAGTGACATCTTTACTGGACCTTCTTAGTTGTTTATATGGGACTCCTGGTGACGATCAGCACACCCCTGGCAGGGGTCCAAGGAGGGCGGGCTGATGGCACTCTCAGTGGGGTTTCCGTGCAGTCCCAGGCATTTCATTCATCTGTCCTCCAGGCGTTCACTCCTGGAACATGGGAACCAGTGGTGTATCAACAGAACTGCCGGGAAAGGTTTTGATATCTGTTTTAGATGGCTTTCTAGCCCCAACCTGTGGCAAAGTAACCCGATTATTTTAAGAGAAAATGGGGGTGGGGGTGAGGGGGTGCACTTGGGGAAGCTAACAAATAAGATCCCACATCCCCGCTGGGTTTCTAGTTGAGTGGAAGGCAGGCCCGGGAGGCAGATGGACAGCCATATGGACGTTGAAGACTTCCCGCCGATCAGGATCGCTAACACGGCAGTCCCGAATTAGACAGACAGCCCACCTGGTCAGGGTGCAGCCAGGTAACTGGTGGCAGCAGTTCCTCTGGGAAACCAGCTCCAGATGGCGGGAAGCAGGCCAGCCTGTCACAAGTGCTCCTGGTCCTGTGGGGCATGGGGTGGGGAGTAGGGGGTAGGCAGACATGCTATTGCAGGCCCTTCATGGAAACCTCAGGGAAAGGAAATGGGGGAGCCTCTAGCCAAGGATCTTCTCGAGGTGCTCACCCCTCCCTATGTGGTACCCGAGAGAAAAGGGCTAAGAAGCGACAGCTGTTTGTTTCTGAAGGATTAAGTGTATGGGGCACTGTGCCCAGAGCTGTCCAGGCGTCAGCTCATCGAAACCTCCCGACAGCCCTTTGATGCGGGGGTTCGGTATGATACGTACACAGAACACTGCTGTCAAGGGTGTATTCTCCTCACTGGCAGTTTTTGCCCATAACTCTGGTTCTTGGCTCCTTGCTTTTGTAACAAATTGGCATGATATGAATATGAACAACAAAACAGTACCTTTCTCATTCTCCACACACACACACACACACACACACACACACACACACACACCCCGGCCTCTTTAACGGCTGATATTCGTTTTCTCCATCGCCTTACTGGTGCTGATGTGCTGGGCTGTGGAATCCACTTGGAGGGACTATCAATTTATTCATTTAAACAAATATGAAGGATTATAACTTGCAGTTAGTGAAAATAAAGCTACTTGCTTCATGTAAAAACAGAGCTTTTAAGAGTCATATTTTCAATAAAGTGGGCTGCTTTATGACTGACTACAGGCACTATTTCTGGGTTCTTTCAGATGACTTCACAAAAGTTCAGAAGTTAGGGTTTAAGGTCACTATTTCAGGTCACAGAATCTAGTTTATAAGATTAACAGAAAGAAAGAGAACTTAATCTATTTTAAGAAGATGGAATTGTTTTCCACACTTAGGCACCTGAATATTTGCCATTGATAATGGCTTGTGCTTATTACTTTAAATGGGGGGGGGGGGAAAGGAGAGCATGACTAATATATCACTTGCTAGACAGAGCAAGCAGCTTAGGCAGAAAGTGAAAAGTCAAATGAGATCATTGTGCATTTGTGTGTGTGTGTGTGTGTGTGTGTGTGCGCGCGCGCGCGCAATAAAACGGAAAAAGGTTGGCATTTTCATGCCAAAGTCTGTGGTCTTTAAAAGTCAGGTGGAGGGATTGGGGGAAGGGAAGGGAGGAAGTGGATCCCTAACAGAAAGCTCCCATTGTGCCATGCTGATGTGAAAAAAACTAACTGTATTTATCTAAATTAACTCAGGAAACAGTTTTTCAAAAAAGATTTCTCATTAAAATGTATTTTGGCTTTTAATAGCTCTCTCCAGCAGGGTTTTTTTTTTGTGTGTGTGTGTGGGTTAAGTGAGGGCTGGGCTATTGGAACGTAGAGAAAGCTGAGTATAAAAATAAAAATAGCAGGATACTGGAGCCCTGTTTAGATTTCCTCAGCCATAGTCTGCCCCCTGGTGGCTGCAAAATAAGCCTATTTAGAATTAGAACTTCCTACATCAACTTTTCTCTCCCTTAATGAGCCCTCATCACTTGGCCAAGGCCCCCAGCTGGTTGGTGTCAATGCCATGTCTCTCAGCTTCCAGTTCAAGCCTCTTTTGTTGGTCTTACTTTCAGGGTCATTTACCTCTCTCTATTAAGCATAGTTTTCACTTTTTGTGCACATTTAAATGAAGAATGCTCACACTATTATCGTTTTCAATACATAAGTTTAGAACTTACTTGAGAATTCTTTTTTTATCTAACAGACCAGGTCAGCATTTAATCTTGGTTGACCTACTACATTCTGCATTGACGTCAGTTTTGCATACATTGTGTTGGGCAGGCAGAGTTTAGTTGATGATGGTCTTTTCAGTGTATGTAATCTTTTAAGAGATGTAGTGCAGGCAAGGCCTGTGGCTCATTCACCTTTGTCCAGGACAGCGTCTGGCAAAGGGCCTGCCTTCAACAGCTGTCAATCAAAGGATGGACAGAAGGAACAACTATTGGTTTAGGATAGTGGTCAGCAAACTCATTAGTCAGCAGAGCCAAATAGCAACAGTACAATAATTGAAATTTCTTTGGAGAGCCAAATTTTTTAAACTTAAACTTCTTCTAACGCCACTTCTTCAAAATAGACTCGCCCCAGGCTGTGGTATTTCGTGGAAGAGCCACACTCAAGGGACCAAAGAGCCGCATGTGGCTCTCGAGCCGCAGTTTGTCAACCACAACCACGTATTTAGGAGCTCTGCATCCTTTGCATTTTTTGGTTTTCCAAAACCAAAGCAATTTCTTTTTAACTGTCGTTTAGATTCTGGAATGATGATTGGGTGTGTGGTGTTTTTCTCTTTCTCGTAATATGTTTCGAAGTGATTGAGTTGGAACAGCGAACAAAACTTGCACCCTGGACCAGAAAGGTGCCAACCAGAATAAGGTGCGGGGTGTGCCTCGTGCTCATGTCATACCTTAGGGTCTTGTGCTAGGCTTGGGGACTTAAAAAGAAGAATACCCAATCACTGCCCTTCAGGAACCTCTACTCTGACAGGAAGAGACTGATGTAAATAATTTCCATTTAGCCTGCCAAATGCTCTAATAGAAAACATGGCTGCTCAGTGAGGGTGCCAAGAGGGCATTTCACAGAGAAGGTGACATGTGACCAGGTGGTTAGACAGCCAGCAGAGAGGGGAGGAAGGACACAGAGCATTTGCAGAAACAGTGATATTTGGCCAAACAAGGATGCTTAGGAAGTGGAAGGTACTCTCTGAGGCTATGGGGTTTGCTGAGGGGATGGAGGAGCTGGGGAAAGACAGAGGGACGGAACTGATATTTATTGAGAAGACAGGCTTATGTGTGATCCTCAGGAAAGCCCAGGCTTTTGGGGAAGCTGAGGCTCAGATTCTGAATAACTTGCTAAAGAGACCAGCTATGAACGACAGACACAGGATTTGAACTTGAGTTTCCCAGTGTTTGTTTTAGATCAGAATCCTAATTCCTGGGACAGAGTTGAAGTTTTAAGGATTTTGTCCAGCTTGCTAAGATCTTTGGACTGAATCCTCTGGGCAATGCAGACGTCTTCTTGGTCTTCTACAAGCAAGGGAGTGGTGGGTGTACACTCTGAGAAAACTATGTGAAGTGAGGAGATTTGATTGACAGGACGGAGATGTTTTGGGATGTCAGCAAAGGGCCAGTGTGTACATATTTCAGGCTTCGTGGGCGAGACTCTGTTCCAACTGCTCAGCTTTGCCCTTGGAGTGTGAAAGTGTTTATAGACAGTCCACAAGTAACAGCCGGGCTGTGTTCTGATAAGACTTTATTTACAAAAATGAGCAGCTGAGGAGATTTGGGGGCCATCGTTTTCGGACACACACCTGCACTGGTCTGAGAACCGGCCTGTGGGGTGGCTACAGGAACCCATTGTGGCAGAGGCCCTTTTGTTCCTGTGTAGTCCAGATCCCTCCCCTGTTCCCCTGGAGACTTCGCTCCTCCATCTCTGAAGTCTGCCTGTCCCGATGCTTTGGCTGTTTGGCATCATCATCCAAAATTTCTAGTGTGTTTCATAAAAAAAGTAAATAAATATTTTTTTAAAATGCATGCACCTTTGGTTCATGGCCCGTTACACCACATGTTCCCCCCATCTCCTCCATGGGGCTCCTTCCTGGCTCTGTGGGCACGCCTCCCCTCAGTCATGTTCCACTTTCTCCTGTTCCAACAACTGCCTTTCCTCTCAGATCTTCCTGACCGCAGACTGTAACACCTCCCGCATCAGTCTCTCCTCTGAGCTCCAGACACACGTCCATGAGCCCTTGGTGTCATCACAGGTGTTTCTTGGGCCTCTCGGGTGGCATGTCCTACATCCTTTCTCGTTTTCTCCCAGAAGTGTGTTTCTCCTCTCATGCTTTACATCCTCAGCAAGTGGGACTTCCCCTTTCTGGAGATCCCAAGCCTGAGATCAAGAAATCATTCTTGGATCTAGAAAGTAAAATTCCATATAGCAACGCATGCTGCTCTTCCATGTACACTTGGATGAGTACTGACAGTTGTGCACACCTGTGTTACCAATGCCCAGGTCATGCTAGCAAGCTCCCGGCTCTCAGGAGTCATTCCCACGCTCCCTGTTGCTTACAACCACCCCTCCTGACCGGGTGGCCCCCAGCCCTTCTTCCTTTCTCCCTCCGCAGTCCTGGGCCTCTCACTTCTCATCTGTTCTCACATCTTGTTTCCCACTTCCTCCCTCGCTCCCTCCATCCATTTCCCACACTCCGCACTGTGCACAGTGATTCTTTAAAACCTTGAACTTGATCATGACCCTCTCCTGCTTACCACTGGTCTTGTGATTTCCCATTCTGCCAGTGATAAAACTCTCAAAACATCTGATACGGCCTGCGAGGCCCGCGTCGGTACTCTGGGTTATGGTTTTTTGTTTTTTCATTTTCCCATTTTTATCATTGTAAAGCATAAGCTCATTTGGGTTCATCTGGGTGACCGCGTTTTCGCGGAAGCCTATGTTTCTGTTTGCAGTCGGGTTGGCGTCAAGGGTTAGGACTCACTGCCCTGGGCTGAGGAGAAAAGAGTAGGACTGGAGATGTAAGTGATAGGTTTGCTCCAAGTGAAGGTGAAATAGCATCGTAATTGTTGCAGGAGTTACTGTTTTACATGGCTGGAATCAGGGAGGGGGTGGCATAAGTGAGTCACAACCTAGTGGTAGAAAAGGCTCCGCACGCTGAAACCGAAGCAATAGGGCAGTCAGGGTGCAAAGTGAGCAAAACGAAATGAACCAGAGGGTTCAATTAGTCCTGTTAATTTGGCTGTGTGTGTGTGTGTGTGTGTGTGTGTGTGTGTGTTCTATTTTCCCTTTGGCTGAAATCCTGACCCCTCCTCTCGCCTTCCCATTCCCTCTCTTCATTTTCATCCAGTTAATCGCAGAGCATATTTTTGCATTTTCCCAGAGAGGTGTTTACGGAATCCTTACCCTCCATCTAAATCAGTGCTTCTCAGCTTTTCTAATGCCACGACCCCCAAACACAGATGTTTACATTACGATTCATAACAGTAGCAAAATTATTGAGGGTCAAACCAACACGACCCACATATTAGGGAAATCTAGTATGCGGCCAAGGTGGAGAGCTTGCAGAGCATGGCGTAAACCTCAGCTTTACTTTTCTTCCACGCTTGTTTTTCTCCCACATTCACCCAGATGAACCCAAACAGGTGTACTTAAAGGAGACACTTGCAGAAAATGTGGTCCAATGTGAAAAGGGGGGCTGAAGATTGATGTAGGTCTATATCAGTTATTGGTTAATGGCAGCGAATGTCCTGGGTTTTCTTCTCTACCAAGTCTTTCCTGTCCAGTTTGAAGGATATATTCAAGATTGTATTGTTGCTGTGCTGTGTTCCTCAGGGTAGGCTGATTGCTGTACAAACAGCCCCCGAATCTCAGGGGTGTACCATGAGCATGCTCTATTTCTTGCTCATCTCCCATTCCGACATGGGAGACGAAGAAACTCAGCTTGACTCGGTGTTACTTTGTCTTTATGAGACATGTTATTCCTGAGGGCACCTGGGTGGCAGGGGTGGCAGGTAGAGTCCAGAGGACCACCAGGGGTGTTAGCCACCAACATGGGAGCAGCACATGTCCCTCTTGCTCCGTTGTTGAGTTGGCCAAACTCGGTCCCTGTTGCTGATCGCCATTCTTACCACAGGGAGGTGCAAATGTTGTCTCCTTCTGTGAGCTGAAGCATGGGGAGTGAGATTGGGGAACATGTATTATAACTTTATTTCTGCCTTACATGTTTTAACTAGAGAACGCATGCCTTTGAGTTTGTTTTGTTAACATAATTCAATGATCCACAGCCACTAGAGAGGTGAGTGTGTGTTTTACTATCAAATTATTTAAATCTCTTCTTGTAAATTTCTCTTGGGTTCTGTGTTGTTCATTCGGTGCATCCTTGCTGAATGCCTCGGGTCTGCCAGCCACACGGGGCTGGGGAGGGGCCAGCTATGGGAAGAGGAAGGCTAAGTCCGGGGCTGGGGAGATTCTGTTTGCTGGTAACAAAAAACCCTACCACAGTTGGCTTGGCTTGTATGGCTCTTATTATCTCAGACAAGACAACAGGGTGATTCCAGGGTTGTGGATTCAGCTGCCCCCACTGGCTTTCACTTTCTCAAGGTGGGTGTGGATTCCCGGGTGCTTGTTGTCTGCAGCCAGCAGGGGGTGGGAGGACATTTCTACCTCTTCTCTTTGGTGTGCATGCCGCCCTCCCCGGGAGCCCTCAGCACACTTCAGCTCTTTGGCTGAAATGCTGGCGCCTGTCCTGGCCAGCCTGCAAAGGGAATGGAATGACTGCAACCGGCCTGGACCAATGGAGATGCCCCAAGGGCCTATGGCACCCAGCAGGGCACAGAGATGTCATTTCTGAGTCATTTCCTCTCCTTTATTACACGCGCTTAATCATTCACCAGGTGTTCAGCAACATTCCTCTCTGGTGATAACTTCCTAGATTTTGGCACTCACAGAGCTCTTCTCTACAACGAGCATGGAGCTCATCTGTTCATGCCGCCCATGTAGCAGTTCCCAGCATGCTGCCTCGTGATGTCGGTGGCATTGCTGTACTGTTTGTTATTCATGTCCTGGGTTTTTGCAAGTTCTCTGCCTTTTTACTACTTCTGCTCTTCCCACTGTACCAAGCATGGTGCCTTAAACAAAATTAAGTTTTCCCTTCAGATCCCTTGCATCCCCATACCTTCCTTTCCGGCTCCAGCCAGATGGGCTTGTCCAGGACCTACCACCACACGCCTGGGTTATTATGGCAGCTGATCTCTCTAAGGGACCCTCTCTCCTGGAGCATTAACTCCAGAGCGACTCTGATGCGCTGTCTTTGCCTTCTGTCTCATGCAGGTGCCTCTGAATGGTCAAACTCTATCCTTTGGCTCCCTCTCTCCACTGCCTCTCCTCAGTCCTGCTGACCTAACCAGAACCGCACTCCCTTGTAGACCTTTCCAAGGTCATCTGACTTCTGTGCTCTCACTCACATGGTTGTCTAAACCCAGTCCTTCCCCTTTTCTCTTTGCCTGGCTGGTGTTTGCCAGTCCTTTAGGGTACTGCTTGTACCTTTCTCAGTTCTCCCATTGCCCACCCCCCTCCCCTTCTGTATTGCTTTGATACCTTTTCCTTAACCGACATTAAAGTAGGGTTTCTCCAGGACTTTGGACACAGACAGATCTGGTGTTAAATTCGGACTAAGCTTAACTACTGCCTCCCTTTTAGGACAATCCTGGGAATAGAATGACTTAGTGTGGGTTGAGTACCTGAGGGTCCATTCTCCATCCCCTCAATAATATGTATGGCTGATTGCATTTCCATGCACATTTACCTGCTTAAAGTGCCCCAGAAACACGCTGATAATGGGCTTACTCATTTAGCAATGTCTTACCCAGTGCCTGTGACCAGCCTGGCCCTGCTGAGGTGTCTGGGGTATGCTAGTAGGCCTTCCCTCCCATGAAGGGCACCATCCATCTAATTACCTTATCTTAGCAAAGGTAGTTCTGTTGACCTCATATGCCCTTTGAGGCCAGCGGGACAAAGGACTTCTCCTTTCATTCAACTCAGTTCTTGAAACAGGCATTTTGAGCTCTCTCTTCCCACCTTTCACCAGTTGTTCAGTGGATGGGTTGCAATGACATGGACCAAGGTGGTTTTTGTGAAGGAAATTATATTATAGAAGCACAAACTTTCACGTTTTGTCTTTCAGTGGTGAAAGCGGGGCAGGTAAAACCGAAAGCACAAAGTTGATCCTCAAGTTTTTATCGGTCATCAGTCAACAGTCTTTGGAACTCTCTTTGAAGGAGAAGACATCCTGTGTTGAACAAGCCATTCTTGAAAGCAGGTATTTCTTCATCATCTCTCTCGTTTCCAGCAAACAGGATTCACTTTCCTCAGGGTATGGCTTTTTTAAGGAAGAGTTAAAACTAGTGGATCTGTTTTCTCTCTTTTTTGACTTCTCTTTCCTCAAGGAAAGGTCTTGACATGCACATAGCAATTTCTAGAAACCCAAGCAACAGAACCTGACCCTCCATCCTTGGGCCAGGGTTGAGTTGGGAAGGCCTCCTTCTAACAGAGTCCTTGACCGGCTTTTTTGGAGGCCTTGTTATCAGCAGGAATTTCTGCCTCCTGCCACTGGGGGACAGGGGCTCAGCATGGAGACAAATGAGCCTCTCTTCTGCATTCTGCCCCTGGAAGTGCCACGGGAGCAGGTCGCTTATTTGTAGCTTCATGTGGCAGAAAATTACTGATCTATCCAATGGCAGTGAGCCTCATGACTGAAAGAGGACTGTGTGGTGAAGTATCATCTGGAATTATCTTTAAAATATGCAGTTGCCCAGAGTCTGGTTTGTGCCTTATAATATTTTAGAACCTATAGAGACTTTTAGATCCTACTAGATGCCCAGTGCCTGAAATTCATGCATAGATAGGGTCTCTAGAGGCTGCCAGCTGCCAGCTGGGGCCTTCCTTCATTCCACATCACCCCCTTGGTGGTCAGCACATATGATAGCGAGTGATATAATTCCTGGTATCCCAGTCAAACTCCTGCAGGGACACTTTGCATATTAGCCTTTTATATATATATATATATATATATATATAGAAGATTCTTTAGAAATTAGTCCAGAAGTTTGCAAACTTAGTCCAGATCCTGCAACTGGTTTTTGGTGGGTTTTATTTATTTTTTCATTCAAACTTATTTTTTAAATTGTAGTAAAATACACATAACATGAAACTTCTAACCTGAAATATTTTCCCAAGTACGAGATTAGGTACATTTACCAGGTTGTGCAGCCATTTCCACCATCCAGCTCCAGGATGTTTTTCATCTCCCTCCTGCAGCCTGTTTTGTTTGTTTGTTTGTTTGTTTTTTTGTTTGTTTGTTTGTTTTTTAAATACATTTTATTGATTTTTTACAGAGAGGGACAGAGAGTTAGAAACATCAATGAGAGAGAATCACCGATGAGCTGCCTCTTGCACAACCCCTACTGGGGATGTGCCCGCAACCAAGGTACATGCCTTTGGCTGGAATCAAACCTGGGACCTTTCAGTCTGCAGGCTGATGCTCTATCCACTGAGCCAAACCTGTTTCGGCTGCAGCCTGTTTTTATAAATTACATTTTACTGGGACCCAGACACATTCGTTCACGGTTCATTTTTGGCTGCTTTCAAGCAATCACGCCAGCGCTGAGTAGTTGGAATGAAGACTCCCAATGATCTTTACAGAAAAAAGTTGACTGATCCCTGACCACTTAGAGATGACCCAAAGAAGTTACTCCTAAGACACAAGCAATGGGTAGAATCTTCAGGATGGGCTTTATTCAGTTCCTAGAATTATAAAGGAGCTTTTTCTGTGCAATCCCTGGCTGGCTTAAATAAGCCCAAGCAATTTGTGCAGGGACGAGCCTTCCTGGCCTCCTTCACTCAGTGACGCATCCTGTACTCTCACAACCAGCCCTGAGAGCTACCCTTCAAGGTGGATGTTCTTGATAAACCCACTTCAGTAAGTGCTTTGGAAGCCGGGCTCTTCTGTGAAGGAACATAACCACCGTTGGTCCTTTTGATCTCAGACTTTTCTTGCACTTGTGTGTTTTGACGTCTGTAGGGACTATCCTTGCTGTTTTTTTTAGCTCTGTCCTCATTAACACTGCTGCTGTCCTGACTTCTTTTCAGCCCCATCATGGAAGCTTTTGGCAACGCAAAGACCGTGTACAACAACAACTCCAGTCGCTTTGGGAAGTTCGTTCAGCTGAACATCTGCCAGAAGGGAAATATTCAGGGCGGGAGGATTGTAGATTGTATCCTGTTTCGTTATCTATTTATTTTTTGTCTACAGTATTTGACTCCACAAGTAGGAACTGTTCTTGTCAAAGGGATGGATGAAGAATATGAATGAAACATTTCTGTCTGGTTCTTCCTATCCAATTATTGCTCTATTATTACTGTGTTTGACCTATTAATTATTCTAGGGGATAAAGAACCATTCTTCTCTTGGAAATCTCTGATATCTTGTTCATAACCTGAAAAAATGGATTTCTGATGAAACATCAGCTGTTGTTTGAAATCAGTTCTGCCCAATTTTTCGAAATTGGATTTAGGTGAAATAGTCTATGCTTTCAGGGCTTATCTTTTGGCACTGGAAGTCTCAATATCAGTGGACTGGGGAATTGTAATTATTTGGGTAACAAAGAACAGAAAATGAGAGCATAATTAAGCGGGTCATATCCTGGTTTTGTTCCTTGACTTGCCATTGCTTTTCACATGAAGATTTATTAGAAAAAGTAAGTAGACATGATTTAATTCACAATTACAATTTTCGGAAATTATTGTTTTCTGTTAATTAAGCAGGGGAAAACATCTCTGAATAGAAATCTGATTTCTTTCCACAGAACCGAGTAGTAAGGCAAAATCCTGGGGAGCGGAATTACCACATATTCTATGCACTGCTGGCAGGGCTGGAGGGCGAGCAGAGAGGTGAGTCACTCACTTTCCCTTTATAAAAACCATCAGGAATGGGAAGACATCTGTTTGAACTTTGTTGATATTCCATCATTTGATTCAAAATGTATGAGACTATAGACAATGTTGAGTTTCTTTCATTTTTAAAAAAAATATATTTTATTGATTTTTCACAGAGAGGAAGAGAGAGGGATAGAGAGTTAGAAACATCTATGAGAGAGAATGATCGATCAGCTGCCTCTTGCACCCCCCCCCCCCCCCACTGGGGATTAAGCCTGCAACCTGGGCATGTGCCCTTGACCAGAATAGAACCCAAGACCCTTCAGTCTGCAGGGTGACGCTCTATCCACTGATCTAAACCGGCCAGAGCAAGCACAGAATTATTTATGTACTTGATTTTAACATTACAAAGTAAAAAACTCAGATTCAGTCTTATCCTGGCCAGTCAAGTACTGATGTTTTTGTTTTCTCCTTTTTGTAGAAGAATTTTATTTATCTGTACCAGAAAACTACCACTACTTGAATCAGTCGGGATGCGTAGAAGACAAGACAATCAGTGACCAGGAATCCTTTAGGGAAGTAATTGTAAGTTACTTTCTTATTTTCCCTTATTAAGAGTGACATAAAAAGAACAAATTTTATTTTCTGTTTCAAATAAAACTTTTATTAAAAACAGAAATAATTCCATTTGCACCATTGTCTAGGAACGGTATTTCTCTTCTTTCCCAATTTTATTTTGGCTCCCTCAATGTCTCTCGTGACTCAGATTTTTCTCCATTCACAATTCATTTACTGCGTTACTCCCTTTGCCGAAAGATCTTACATTAGAATAAATTAAAAAACTCATTCTTATTTTTGATGAGTTGCAAAAAAGATTTGTCTCAGGATTTTTTCCGATTTTGTTTTATTTTTGCTTTCTTTTATTAAATTTTATTTTTATTTAAGTATAGTTGAAATGCAGTCTTATATTGGTGATATTAATTTCAGGTGTACAATATAATGATTAAATTTTTATATACTTTACACTGTGATCGCCCCACTGTGTATGGTATTCATCTGTCATCGTATAAACTTACCACAATATTGTTGACTATAGTCCCCTTTCTTTCAACCATCCTCCCACCCCCCTTCCTTCTGGTGATTATCCCTTTGCTCTGTTTCTGTGAGTCTGTTTTTATTTTGTTCATTTATGTTCTTTAGATTCCACATATAAGTGAATAAAGCATATGGTATTTGTTTTTCTCTGGCTTATTTCATAAAGCCTAATACCCTCTAGATCCATCCATGTTGTCACAAATGGCAAGATTTCATTCTTATTGATGTGTAATATTCCATTGTGTATGTGTGTGTGTGTGTCCACACCACATTTTTTTTATTAGTGGACACCTACATGGCTCCCACATCTTGGCTATTGGAAATAAACTAAAAGTAAGGCAGAAGGAAGTAATAAATAAAATAGAAAACAAAAACAATAGAAAAGATTAAGGAAACTAAGAGTTGATTCTTTGAGAGGACAAATAAAATTGACAAGCCTCTAGCAAGACTTAATCAAGCAAAAAAGAGAGAATACAAATAAAGTCGGAAAATGGAAGAGGAAAGATTACAGTGGACACCACAGAAATACGAAGAATCATTCAAAAATACTATGAACAATGATATGGGAACAGAGTCCTATGAACCCAAGAAGAAACAGATTCTGAACAAACCAATTAGTAGCAATGACGTTGAAGCGGTAATAAAAAAAACTCCCAACAAACAAAATCCCGGGACCAGATGGCTTCACAGGGGAATTCTACCGAATACTTAAAGAAGAATTAGTATCTATCCTCAAACTATTCCCCCAAAAAAGTGGAGGGGGAAGAAACACTTTAAAACTCATTCTACAAAGCCAACATTACTCTGATACCAGAACCAGACAAAGACACCACAAAGAAAGAGAATTACAGGCCAATATCCCCAATGAACATAGATGCGCAAATTCTCAACAAAATATTTTGCTTATTTATTGAAGCTGCCCAATGTCCTGTGATAGGACGTTGTTCCTGGTTACGGACAGACTCCTATTTATCTAAGTGGTAGTTTCACTGCAGGTGAGACAGACCAGCTGACTGGCCACTAGGGGGCACTGGCAGTGAGGCCTGCCCTCGTCCTGAGTGCCGGACAGGAGAAGGTGCTCTGATGGTTTTCCTCTTGGGGCACCATTTTCTGATTCAGAACTGTTTGTTCTTGTTAGTTGCAAGTTAATTTTTGGAACATGCCCTAGTTTCAGTGATTGGTAGCTTTTATTTTTAAATTGAAATGATAGGTTTTGACATTTGAAATGTGGTCTTATGATGAAAGGCTTTGTCTTCCAGAAAGGAAGAAAAGTGTAGACATAAATTTGGCTTTGTGAACATACACAACAAACTTAAAAGTATTCTATTAATAGATCCTAATACTTACTTTGCAATTACCTTTTAGTGTGAACTCGTCAGAAATGTCGAAGACGATATAGCTGGTGATTTTTGAAATCAGGAAAATGTGGTTTCCTTCTTCTGGAAGTGCTAAGCAATGTTGTCGGAAAAGAAATATAAATGAACAGCTTTTCAGAAAGGAGGAAAAATATTCTTTTCTATAAAAAATAAGATTCTGCCGAAACCAGTTTGGCTCAATGGATAGAGCGTCGGCTTGGGGACTGAAGGGACCCGGGTTTGATTCTGGTCAAGGGCATGTACCTTGGTTGCAGGCATATCCCCAGTAGGGGGTGTGCAAGAGGCAGCTGATCGATGACTCTCTCTCATCGATGTTTCTAACTCTATCTCTCTCCCTTCCTCTCTGTACAAAATCAATAAAATCTATTAAAAATAAATAAATAAATAAATAAATAAATAAATAAAATAGATAAAAAATAGGATTCTTTCCCCTAAACTCTCAAAATCGTGAATTGGAGAATGGCTTTAATAATTTGTTAAATCCATAGAATAAGAGCCATGGCAACAAGCAAAACACATGCTCACGTATATTTAATAATATGGGAAAACTTGCTTATTACATATTAAGGAAGGTGGTGTGTAGCACTATAATCTTTTTATTTAAATAATAAGCATTATATGTACAGGGTGGGGCCAAAGTAAGTTTACAGTTGTGAGTATGCGAAACAGAGTTTATTCTTTGATTATTTATTAATTATTGTATTATTTTCCATACAAACAAACTGTAAAATCTACATTTGCCCCACCCTGAATGTATGTCATGTATAGGTAATAATTATATATGCAGAAAAATATTGGAACAAAATATACCAAAAATATCACCCATGAGGCAGAATTCTAGGATAGTATATATTTTTTACCAGTCTCTGTGTTACATTTTTTACAGCAAGCATCCCAACTTTGTAATTATTATTATGATAACCTAAAAATCATATCCTATGCAATAAAAGGGTAATATGTAAATTAACCATCACTCCACAACAAAGATGGTGGCGCCCATAGTGGCAAGGGCAGGGATGCTGGCGGCATTGCCTTGGCAACAGGAGCCCAGAGTCCACGCCCGCCCCCTGCACTGAGGGAGAGGAAGGGAGGGGCCTTGGGCCGGAAGCAGAAACTGAGAGTGCAGGGAGCAGATGCTGGGAATTGTGGTTCTGGTGGCGGACGCACTGCATGATCTCCTAGACACTCGAGTGAAGTGAGCCCGGAGCAAGTTACTGTTGTAGGTAGGGGATGGAGGGAAAGCAAAGGTGAGAGACGTAAGTCAGAGTGTTGAGGAAAAATTAAAAGGAAGACAGCCTGCAACTTCTATGAAATCTCCACCAATGGAGCAAAGAAAAAAAAAAAAAGACCTCTATGATTCTGTGAGCACCAAACCAGGCTGGCCTGGGATACAACTGACTTCTGAGCAGATCAGATGTACCTTTTAGCAGTGAATGACCCTCAATTCGCCAATCTTCTCTATTTTTTTCTAATGTGACAGCCTCGCTACCTTCAGTCCTTCATGGTTGGGACTGTATCACCCCCAACATCTCTCACACACACTTTCACAAACATTCAATTTTTATGGGCTTAGCACAGACTTTATTGAAAATATGTTGTCTAACTGTGCCAGTTTCATAACTAAATTGCTATTCAGTGCTTCTAAAGTATACTGAGAATTTCCCAGGGTTGTTTTTTTTTTTTAAGTCTTGAGCCCTATTGTTGAGAAAATAAGATAATTATAATAAACCTTAAAGTGCTACTCTTGCCTAGGGGTGGAGATTGCTACTAAAAATATCGTAAATAGGACAGTAAGAGACAATGGATGGAGCTCTGGCTAGCAATTTTGGCACCCACTCCCACGCTGGTGATAATTGGTTGCAACCATTAAATTACCCCATAGAGTTATTAATGCAATTACCACTTATCACCGCACTCCTCACTAATTAATTCGCTCAGAGTTGGACTTGAAAGTGAAGAAGTCACAAGTTTATTAATGCAGTAAGCACACTTTATCCATCTGTTTTCGAATCTCCATTTCTACATTGTATGTATTCTCAGAACTTAACCAACAGTTTTTTCTTTTTTTTCTTTTTTTTTTATATATATATTTTATTGATTTTGTACAGAGAGGAAGGGAGAGAGATAGAGAGTTAGAAACATCGATGAGAGAGAGTCATCGATCAGCTGCCTCTTGCACACCCCCTACTGGGGATATGCCCGCAACCAAGGTACATGCCCTTGACCGGAATCGAACCTGGGTCCCTTCAGTCCCCAAGCCGACGCTCTATCCATTGAGCCAAACCGGCCTCGGCAGCCAACAGTTTTTTCATAGGCATCTTTTGACATTTTTCATTTGACTGTTTGAAATTTTCTGCTACTGTAGACTGGTTTTCAAAAATCTTCTTTCTTTTATCGATGTTTCAAGTCCAGGAAGGTGACTTAAAGCAGTGAATATTTTCATTTCTGTGGTCATTCTAAGATGAGCTTAGAACATTTTTACAAAAGAGTATTGACTGTGTCTGGTAATATGAGGAAAACTTTCATCATGGAAAAAGAAAATACTAACTTTTGCATAGCATAGGTGATTTTTAAAAATTATTTTGCTGATGTCTGACTTGATCCTGACCACTGTTTTAAAGTCCTGGACATAATAAATTGTTCTATATTTCTTAGCCGTATTTCTTTGCATTTAGAATAAATAAATTTGAATAATTATTTTTCCATAGGCCTATTTATTGATAAACACTTGACTAATAGTTGTTTTTGCATTAAGTTTTGTTCGTACCCTGAAATGAGTCTTCTCATTATTGATTAAACAATTCATGGTCTTTGATTTTTTTTGTAATAAACTTTACTGAGCTATAGTGTACATAAAATAAAACACTCCCATGTAAAGTATGCATTTCAGTGAATTTTTAATTTGCACACTCATGTGCCTTCAACCACAATCAACATAAAGGACAGTTCTGAACCCCAGAAGTTCTTTGTTCCCTACCCAGACAATCCCAGCTACCCCACCAGCCTGGGGAACCACTGATCTTTCAGTCATCATACGTGGCATAGATTTGTCTTTTCTAGAGTTTTATGTAAATGAAATCACACAGAATGTATTCTCCTGTGTCTACCTTCTTTCGCTCATCCATATCCCACATAACACAATTCATTCCTCCGCATTGGGAGTGGTATGCCATTGGGTAGAGAGCTATTTGCATAATAGTCTCATTTGAGCAATTTGCATAATAGTCTCATTTATTGTTCAGAAAGATGTCAACAACATTAAAGGACATGATACAACACAGTGTTTATGAGCCTACCAATACTACCATATTTTTCATTTTGTAAGTTTTCTTCCCATCCTGATTTTATTAGTTATGGTTAAAAAATGTAGTTTTTACTCTTTGGATAAAGCAAAATATAATCATGTTTCTACATGATGCTGAGAATTTCCTTTAAAGACGATATACTATTCTAACAATGTTATTTACTCTATTCGTTAGAATTCTCTGAAAGTGTTAAGATAATGCTGTAGTGACATGTTGCAAAACTTTATTATTGTCAACATTTTCCTTGGAACAAATTTTCATCTTTGAAGTTATGGAAGATTACACAGGGGAATTATTTTTTTTTTAAATGTCCTTGGAAAGTAATAAATAACAAATTCCTGGACTTTGAATCTTGCTAATGCAACCATGAGAAAATTCCTTAACCTCTAAACATTGTAAGAGTGTATGCACGTGTGGCCCAACGCAATCCTGCCACATAATCTCCTTTTCCAAAAAGTTATACTCACTTATAGTACCAGTGGCCAGTGCCTAAACACGCCATTTTCACCATGTCAGGTCAGTTCTTCAGAAATGACTTGCTAATGTAACAGAAATGATCCCCGATTTTCTTTAATTTGTGCATGTTTCGTTTCTAAGATGGGAGACTAATTTCTCTGTGGATTTGCACTTCCTGTGTAAGAAGGGCCTATTTTATTTTTGTTGCGTGTGTATCTCCCAATATAGCTCTTGTTCCTTCCCTTGCATTTTTCCCCTTTTAATTTTGTTTCCCTGTCTATTGTTTTTGCCCTTTGTTTCAGCTTCACTGTTTTTTCCTTGTAAAGAAATGATGTGTCTCACATTTTAAAATCTCCAGTTGTTTCCTTTTGTGATTTCTATTGCTTCAAAGTGGTTCATGATTTCCTTCTCCCACATCTCCTGCGGTCAGAGCAGTGATTTCAGATCCAAGTGCACTTTTTTTCTTCTTTTTTAAAATATGTTTTTATTGATTTCAGAGAGGGAGAGAGGGATAGAAACATCAATGATGAGAGAGAATCATTGATCGGCTGCCTCCTGCACCTCCCCTTCCCCACCAGGGATTGAGCCTGAAACCCGGGCATGTGCCCTGACTGGGAATTGCACCATGACCTCTGGGTTTGTGGGTCAACACTTAACCACTGAGCCACACCAGCCAGGCCCAAGTCCTCTTTGTAGGTCATTTCAGGAGCCTTGTCGCCAATTTTGTCCTCAGTTGTGGATGTGGGTGTGAGTGCAGAGTTCCTGACATGAATATAGCTCCTAAATCCCAATAGAAAATGACCACATCTTCGATGGGATCGAGAAGACTCCTGGCTAAAGTTGTTTAGATACTTGCTGGTTACAATACTCCTGTAGGTAGATGCCTGTTGATTGTTATTTTCCCCCCAAACAGCATTATGAAAGGTTCCATTTACTACCCAGAGGCCAAGATAAGACCTTAAGAACCCTTTGGAGAAATGAGGAGTAGAGATGTCAAAGAATGTCCAAGGCAGATAGACCCAGGTCCATGCCTAGGTCCACCAGTATCTGTAGTAAGAGGATACAAAGACTCTCCCATTATAGAGTTTATTCCACCTCCTTGGGTTCCTGCTGTGAGTAACTATGAGGACAAGCCCCATAGTTTTGATCCTGCAGAACTCTCAGGAAGGCTTAGCTTTCCCAAATTGCCCTCCTATTTTCACGTGTAAGAAAATAAATATTCCACCATGCTTTGCTATCTGAAGGGGGAAATATAATTTTTTGTGGCATAACTAAGAGGCTTGTACATTAGGCGGATACTTAGTTTTGTGTCATCGATTAGGCTCTTCCTCAACATTCTACAGTTCCTAACCTCATGTTCTTCTTTATCTTTAAAACTGGTCATACATCTATTTCTTATGTTCTCGCCTTTTAGAACACTACTTGGTAATTTTGTTGAGCAATGGGCGTTTTTAAAATTTTTTTTTTAGTATGAAAAACACACACACATAGACAATGAAACACGTTACTTTTCTTCCAGACGGCAATGGACGTAATGCAGTTTAGCAAGGAGGAAGTCCGAGAGGTTTTGAGGCTGCTTGCTGGCATACTGCATCTTGGGAACATAGAATTTATCACTGCTGGTGGGGCGCAGGTTTCCTTCAAAACGGGTAAGGTCGCCCCTCCTGTCCCCGCCCCCTTTTCTCGGGCTGTTTCCTGGGTTATTGATCACCTCAACACCAGCAGCTTCTTGTTGGTAAAGTGCCTCGGGGATATGTTGTAGAGATTGAGTGAGTTCACGCACGCATAGCTGTGTCAGTTGTCATTTTCCTGGAGCGGTTTCTCTATTTATTTTTAAACTGTTCTGATGGAAGCACTATAAGAGGGCATGGAGGCTGGGAACTTAATGAGGTCAAGTACAAATGGCTGTAAGGAGCCCAGGGTTGCAGGCCAGTAGTTCTTAATTGTTTGGCCCCAGCACCTTGTAATAATCTTAACGTGATGGAGAACCCCAGAGAGAGAGAGCTCCTTTTAAAACTGTGAGTCTTACCTGTTGGTGGTGTTCACAATATCAGGAATGAAGCAGGCCTTGCAAAATGACCATAATAAACCCTTTGCATATTAAAATACAATATTTGTATAGAAGACTATTTTCCAAGAAAAACAAATCAGTAAGAAGAGTGACATTGTCTTATATTTTTGCAAGTTTCTTTAATATCTAATGTAATAGAGGCCGGTTGGGTTCTCATATCTGCTGTTGCATTTATTTTGTTCGAGATACCTCAGGTCATGTAATCCCTGGAAAAATCATTGGTATACTGGTGAGGGAATGAGAATAAAAGAGCAAGTGACATCTTGATATTACCATTGACAATAGTTATGACTTCACAAACCTCTTACAGTGTCTTGGGAACCCCCCTAATCTTGGGGTCTATGGATTGCACTTGGTCCAAGCTCCAGGTTCTTTGCCACTAACCTAGGACTTGATAAAGGAACGACAAACTTACAATAGAATGTATGTCCCATAAATTCTGCTGAGGGATTCATGGGCGCTTGCTGCTTTCATGTGTTGCTGTGAGTGGCTAGCTTTGTACCCCCTGGCCGTCCCTTTGGCCTGGTCCTCTTGGGGGCTGGGAGTCCACGTTGACTTTGTTCTCCATCCCCAGCCTTGGGCAGGTCTGCAGAGTTACTTGGGCTGGACCCAACGCAGCTCACGGACGCTCTGACCCAGAGATCGATGTTCCTCAGGGGGGAGGAGATCCTCACGCCGCTCAGCGTGCAGCAGGTACGCGCTCTCTGCTATCCAGGCTGGATTTGAATGACACTCCTGGGGTTTCAGATCCATGGCTTTCATTCAGATAAGTAACTGTGGTTCACAATCAAAATAAAGATGTCCGCCTTGAGGGGAATAGATAAGTTATTCAGTTGTTTCTATGAGACCGTGTAGCTGCCTCTTTAGGAGGGTTGGGTCTGGTGCAGATGGCCTCTGTTTGAGTCCTGACTCTTCCACCTTTCACTACTCTGTCTATTCTTAGGAAGTTTGTTCACTGTGCCTCAGTTTCCTCCGTAAGACCTATTTCAGAGGATTCTTGTAAGGGTCATAAGAAAATACACACCAAATGGCCAGATTATGATCTCTGAATGCATAATAATCTGGCCTCTCAGAGCGTGTGTGTGTGTGTGTGTGTGTGTGTGTGTGTGTGTGTGTGTATTAGAGGCCTGGTGCATGAATTCATGCATGGGTTGGGGGTGGAAGTTCTGGCCAGCCTGGCCAGGGGGAGGGGACATGGGTGGTTGGCCGGCCTGCCAGCTGGTCGAACTCCTGGTCGAGGGGACAATTTTCATGTTAGCCTTTTATTATATAGGGTATAAACTGAGTGGCCAGATTATTATGCGTCCAGAGATCATAATAATCTGGCCATGCAGTGTATATTCTCAGTCCTTACTGATTGGAACAGAATAAGAACTAAGTAAACATGAGCTGTAAGACGTTATTGTACATGAAAACATGCAACCAAATGTTGTATTACTTATTTTTGCCTCCGTAATGGCCTCGAGCCAGTTATATGCTCTAGCCCGTGTAATACCTGTTTCTTGATTAGATAAGTCAAAACTACTAACCATATCCCATTAAGGAAACTTTTATGTGTATAAAGTACAATAGAAGAAGGTAAAATGCAAACAGTCTTAATTATTGTTTTCAACCCGATAAAATTTGTAACCCTATTATATCAGCTCAGATTCTCACCTAAACTCAACATACAGAGTTGACTTTGGAGCCTGTATTTAAAGGTATCCTTGGTGAGTCCTATTGTCAAGTGACAGGCAAGCTCCAGTTTGTCCTTTCTTCCGAGGTTGCACTGATTTACTTGCCGTTGGGTGCATGGTGCCACCCCTGCCACATGTGTCTCGCAAGAGCTCCCGAGTGGGAGGGGCGGATCTGCCTGCTGGCTGACCCTGGTCAGGGACATGATGATGACCATGTCTCCTCTCCCCCCACCTTCACCCCCAGGCAGTAGACAGCAGGGACTCCCTGGCCATGGCACTTTATGCACGATGCTTCGAGTGGGTGATCAAGAAGATCAACAGCAGGATCAAAGGCAAAGACGACTTTAAATCTATTGGCATTCTTGACATCTTCGGATTTGAAAACTTTGAGGTATGCTTCCCACGGGTGGGACACATGCATTATTTTCTACCTACTTGTTGGCTGATCTTCAGCAAAACTTTCATAACAAACACTGATTTTTTTTTTTTCTGGAGATCTTTTTCCTCTTCATATGTAATAGCGAGAGCATTAAAGATACCTTTTGAATGGTTTCTTCCCTCAGGTTAATCACTTTGAACAGTTCAATATAAACTATGCAAACGAGAAACTTCAGGAATATTTCAACAAGCATATTTTTTCCTTAGAACAACTAGAATATAGCAGGTAAGCACTCACGCAATTCTATTTCAATTTCTTATTTTTACTTAGCCACTAAATTAAAGAGGTACAGGTTGCTATAACTCAGCTTTTTTAAATCTTTCTACAGAGAAGGATTAGTGTGGGAAGATATCGACTGGATAGACAATGGCGAATGCCTGGACTTGATAGAGAAGGTAATGTATTGTTGAGAAGAGTCGTTTCAGTCCCCAGGGTGTCCAGCTGGGCTGATTCATCTTTATGGGAACGAAGTAGCTTGTGTGAACACGCACATCAAAGATGTGAATGTTTAGAACACAATGGACCATTTGGAAAAGTAAATGTAAATGTGCAAGGTTGGATTTAAACACTTGGCTGCTTCAAGTCTATTGTCTGCTTGAACTCAGTATTTTAGGATCAGCAGTGGGCAGAGCCGCTTCACTCACATAGATTCGAAGTCAGCATCAAGGCCTTGCCAGTACCAGTAAGAGACCAGCCAGTTGTAAGAGTTTTGTCCCCAAAATTGTGGTGGGTTCAATTTTTTTTTTTTAATGTTTATGTGGCATTTAAATTTTTTGGATTTCTTTGAAGTACTATTTCGCATTTTTTCAATTAAAGAGTTACTGTGCCTTTCATTTTCTGTTTTAAAATGTATTTTTATTGATTGCAAAGAGGAAGGGAGAGGGAGAGAGTTAGAAACATCAATGATGAGTGAGAATCACTGATCAGCTGTCTCCTGCAAGCCCCATGGGGAATCTAGCACACAACCCGGGCACGTGCCCTGACCAGGAATGGAAGGAACCATGACCTCCTGGTTCATAGGTCAGCATTCAGCCACTGAGCCACACCTTTGGGCTGTGCCTTTTCTTTTAACCATTTATTTGATACAGAGTAGAGAGGAAAGGAGCTTAAAATATTTTGAAGCATATTATGTTCACTTTTAATTCATTTAGCCTTCTTTCTCTCTTCTAGAAACTTGGTCTCCTGGCCCTGATCAATGAAGAAAGCCATTTCCCTCAAGCCACGGACAGCACCTTATTGGAGAAATTACACAATCAACACGCTGTATGTCATTACCTGCCAATTCTTAGTTTTGTCTGGATAGCAGATCTGTGGATTAAAATGACATTCGAGATATTTCAATACTGTTGGCCCCCTTGAGCCTCCACATTTAATTTTGTTTTTTTCACATAACCAATGGAGCGCTTCTTCGATTTCTAGAACTAAGTTATAATAAGCCAAACGGGTAGATTTGGCCTCCCTTGTGCCTTCACATATAATTTTTTTTTTTTTCCTCTTAAGCCAATGGTGTTCCTCTTCGATTGTTAGAACCAAATCAAATCAAAATAAGCCGCGGGGGTAGATTTGGGGCTGTTTGTCACATTATGCCCATGTTTATGAGTATAGAATTTTGTGTTTTTAGCCTGTTGTGATGACACAGACAGGAGGGACATGGTTTACCTTATGTGTATCACCGTCTAGGTGGATATATGACTGGTTTTGAAATTGCTTTCACTGGCTGCTGTAGTTAGTTTCCTCTGGAACTCAGTGGACACCAGTAAGTAAAAGTAGGCATTTGTGTGTGTTTGTTTTATTAGAATAACCACTTTTACGTGAAGCCCAGAGTCGCAGTCAACAATTTTGGAGTGAAACACTACGCTGGAGAGGTAACTTCTTAATTAAGATCCTTATTGACATTGGCCCAGTTGGTATGAAGAGAAATAATACTTCCAGAAGCCAATCATAAATATATTCATAGGACTTTTCTTCCTGGGCCTGTCTTTAAAGGGACTTTCATGCTTATCCCCTGAAATTGCTCTTTTGGTCCGTTCTACCTTCACGCGTTTATTTCTTTAAAATCAGGTGCAGTACGATGTCCGGGGCATCTTGGAGAAGAACAGAGATACCTTCAGAGATGACCTTCTCAACTTGCTCAGGGAAAGCCGGTATGTCTGTCTCTTCCCTGAGACATCATTAGCGAGCAAAGTAATATTTGTGCAAATGCTTTTAATTCACAAATATAGGAACAATGACTATGAAAGCAACTTAATCTGTTCTCTTCTTCCCTGGGCAATAGTTCATCAATAAAATGACCACAGATATATGAATAGCGGTGACTACCATTTAATCAGGTGCTGGCAGAACAGCAAATCCATGACTCAGATGCTATTATGAATCCCCTTATGCAGATGAGGAAGCTGAGACGTGGAGCAGTTAAGTGACTTGCCCAAGATCTCACCAGTTTAGATTGGTCTTCTTGGCTCAAGAACTCAAGATTGTAACCAGTATCACCCAGGTTCTTCTTGACAAGTTTAGGGCTGCGGTTAAATTGATGTCAGCCTTGGGTCTGTAGGACCCCTGTGTCTGTAGTTAGTGCAAAGGCTGTCAGGAAAAAATAAACCAGTATCCATTCAGCTCAAATGATAAGTTTATTACACAGTCAGTTATCCATGTATGAATTATAAATCCACACCATTCAGTCGATAGTTGATTAGCGTAGCTATGTGTGTATACTAAACTAGGAGACTTTGTGAGAGAAAAAAGGGAGGAAAATAAGCCTGTTAAAGCTTTCAGAACCTGTGTCAGATCCTGAGTGAATATAACACAAATAAATTTTTAATGTCTTAGTAAGGAAAGTAGCCCAATTATTTTAAAGTTGTAATACTTTTAGGAATGCCAAGACCAGGTGGCCACGCTGTCATTTAAATAGCTGAGTACTGAGGGGAAGGGAGGCCATGGCAAGTGTCAGCCTAGAAGCTCAGAATTGGAAGTAGTCCATCTTCAGATGTGTTTTCACTCTCCTTCCCTATTTACACAATGTCGCCATTTTTACTCTTAGATGAGCTTTTTAGATCTGTAAAAGCGGCGATGTTTTAAAAATTCCATGGCATATGATCTACCAGAGAGGTTTCTGGGTTACTGTGATGCATTTAAATAAAAGCCGCACCTTGATGTTAAATGGAAGCATTCTGTTGTAATGAGAAGCTCATCTGTGACAGTGTCATGGAACCAGAGCTTTCCTTCAGAGCACTCAAAGCATGTGGGGGCGAGCATGGAGTAGCAGCCGGGGACACAGTTGAGAAAGGGTTGGGGCAAAGTGAGATGTGACAGAGGAAGCACTGGCGTTGCCACCTTGGGAGTTATGGATGCCTAGACGTTGTCCCCATCTTTCCTGGTCTCAATGAAGCCACCAAACCACCCTCCATCCCCCCGCCAATGCCCCACTTTATAGCCCAAAATGTTTTCCTTGCAAGGAAGATAAAGAGAAGTTACTGAAAAGCCTTCTTTCTACTTTATTAGTAGGGACAATGAATTCTATACAACATTTTAGTAACAGGAATAGCTATCAACTTCTGCGCTTTTCATGTGCCAGGCACCCTGCTCAGCCTTTTGTGTATTTTCTCGTTTCATTCTCACCCCAGAGTGATGGGGTAAGTTTTAAAATTAGCCCCATTTTCCAGATGGAAATACTGAGGTTTGGAGAGAGACCACCATCCTCCCCAAGTCACATGGCCTGGAAATAGCAGAGGCAGGATTCGCATCCCAGTCTGCCTCACTCTAGAGTTAGCACCTTTCACCTGTTAAATGCATGGATGTTGCAACACTTTGAGATGAGCAAAACAATATGTCCCTCCAACCGGAGGGAAGTCGAGGCTGCAGAAGCTGGGGTGGTGCTCTCCTAACTGCACCCTGGGCTGCGTCATTTTCATCCAATCCACTGTTCTGCAAGACTCTAGAGCTCTGAAGGCGACCAGGTTTTTTTTCAATGCCTGATGCAGGGTTAGTTTGAAATCTTTGGAGCTGTCGTAGCTCTTCCAGGCCTCGGTGTGTTACCGTCAGTGGGAAAATGCATTGTAATTACAGTAATCCAGCACCTAATAACTGGGTATGTGTCCCTCGTGGTCCCCTGCTCTTTGCTCTCACAGATTCGACTTCATTTATGACCTATTCGAACACGTTTCAAGCCGCAATAACCAGGACACCTTGAAATGTGGAAGCAAGCACCGGCGGCCCACAGTCAGCTCACAGTTCAAGGTTAGTGTCCTCTGCTGGCTGTGATGGTTCCTTGTTCCCGTGATCTAAGAATTGGAAATAGGAGTTAGGAACAGGAGCTCCATGAGCCAGTGTTTGTCTTGTAAATCATCCTATAAACCAGAAATAGTACATAGTTTTCTCGCTGTTAAAAAAAAAATAAGTTGCTGCTTATTCTTAGATTATGAAATGGCATTCCTTAGGAATTGCCCTGTGGGATTGTGTTTGGCCACATGGCTCTCTCTGATTTGTATCCAGATGATCATGTGGAAATTGTGTCTGTTTCTTCCCATGTCTGAATATTTGTATTTTTTCTCAGGTCTATTTATAATATCATAACTAGGAATAATAACCAAGTGCACATTTAAATAAGATCAATATCAGTTACCTTGTCAAAATAGTTCAGGATGCAGGGAAAATAAGGAACATTTTTATTTTCATTTTATTTAGTTTAGAGGTAGAGCATATGATGACCATTTTTTCAGTTTAATCCTAATGTGAAGAGATACGGAAGCACAGCAGTCAACAGACATTTAAAATATATTTTTTATTTACTTCAGAGATGGTGGGAAGGAGGGAGGGGGAACACTGAAGAGAAAGAGAGAGAGAGAGAGAGAAGAGAGAGAGAGAGAGAGAGACATCAATGATGAGAGATCATCATTGATTATCTGCTTCCTGCATGCCCCCTACTGGGGATCAAGCTGGCAACCTGGGCATATACCCTGGCCAGGAATAGAACTGTGACCTCCTAGTTCATAGCTCAACATGCAACCACTGAGCCACACCAGCTGGACAGTCAACAGACATTTAGAACTTCTGCCCTCTATGGGGCTTTTATTTACTCACGGTTGGATGCATCAGTGGGAGTCTGTGTGTGGTCTGTTGTGCAATGTGGTTGGTGATGAGCCAGATACACCCAACATGGCTGGCAATGAGGGTGAGATAAGATGGAATAATAATAGCTACCATTTATTATGTATACTTACATGCAAGGCATTGGGCTAATCATTTTATGTACATTATCTTGTTCACTTCTCTCATAATTTTATAAATATACATTATTGTCCCCATTTTATAGATGAGAATGCTGAGGTTTAGAGAAATGGAGAACCATTCAATCCCCCTGAGGACTGAGCAGGATTTGAATTAAGCGGAAGTCTGTCTGACTCTAAAACCTACCTTTTACTCTCCCTGTGGAACATTCTTTTTCTAGGTTCTTGCAAGGCTTTGTGGATATTTGGGGACTAAATTGGACTAGGAATCAAGGAAACGGGAAAGAGTGGGTGGACCTACCAGGTAGAGACAAGGGCGAGAGAAGGACTCCTGAGGCAGGAGTGGGATGAGCCCTGTCCCGGAGGATTGTGCATAGATACAGGCCAGCTGACCTGGCATCTTGTACGAACTTAAGCTGGTACCAGGATATGAAGGGCATGGAAGCCAGGACATTTTGTCATCTGTGAAAAACGTAAAGCTTTTAAGCAGAGAAGTAACTAATCAACATAGTGTTACAGACAGCCCAGTTTCCTCAGCAAGATTGTAAGAAGAAAAAAGAGAGATGGGGTGGGGGAGGGGCACCCAATGAATTAAAAGAGACTTAGGAGATACTTCAACCGACTACAATACACAAATTCAAAGAACAAAGCATTTTAAAATGAAATTTGCGACAGTTGACTAGTTTAATGTGAAATGAGACAATTGCACATTTTAATGTTAACATTAAGGAATTCATGGTAAATCTTTTAGGATGATATGGGTATGGTTATCTATATATTTCTTAAAGTGATTATCCTTTAATAGAACATACTGAAATTTTGAGGGATGAAATAAGCAATGTCTTGGATTTACTTTTCTGCAAGGGGTGGGCATAGTACAGATGGAGTCAGGGATCAGAGGACATGGGATTAGCTAAAGCTGATGATGAGTATTTGTTGCATGCTGTCTGCTTTGGTAAACGTTAAAAATTCACAATAAAAAAATCTTAAAGAAGACTAAAAAAAGAAAACAGTATTACAGAAATTGAAGGTTAGAGTGGAGATTGTAGGTCCAAGACCTGCGAGGTGCTGGCTGTCATTTGGATGGAAATAATGAGTTTGGACAAATAACTACAGTGGGAGAGCTCATAATTCTCAGGTTTTCTATGCTAACCATTGAAGTAGCCTATGCTTTTTTTTGCTGGTTAACAGAATAATGTTATTTTTTTAATGGTTCTATTTCAAGGAAGTAGCAAATAAAATTTGTATACTATATTGTGCAATAATTTCAGTGACAGTGAATTATATTTTCGCTTTATTTTATCTTAGAATGACATAATTAAAAATAAAGACCATTATTATTCCTATGATTAAGGGTTTTTTGTTTGTTTGTTTGTTTCTGGTAAGTGTCTAAGGTGCTGAGAAACTTAAAGAACGAGATACTAAGAGACTAAATGGACATGCACTTTTCTGACTTTCTATTAGGACTCACTGCATTCCTTGATGGCAACCCTGAGCTCCTCTAATCCTTTCTTTGTTCGCTGTGTCAAGCCCAACATGCAGAAGGTAAGAGGGGCCGGTTCTAGGTGGAGACCCCGTCTTTGAGGACACTGCCTCCTGGGGTGGTGACTTACAGATTGGGTTTCTCCGAAGTCCATTCATTAGAGATGGTTGGAGATGTATGCGGCATTATTATAACCTAACGTTGCTGAATGGAAAGATTCCCTTTGTCTCCTGGGTCTTTTTGGCTGCTTTTGAATGATGCCATTCAGCTTTAAAGAAGTCTAGCTGAAAAGGAAACACTGTAAAGCCTTCACTTTTTTTTTTTCTTTCTTTTTTTGTCTTAAGCACTTGATGTGAAATTCTTGGGCAAGCTTCTATTTTAGAAGAAATCATTGGTGTATTTTTGGTGGTTGATTTTTCTGTTTGGCTTTCTTTTGCTTTGTTGTTATATGTGATGAAGTGTCTGTATTCTGTGTTTTAAGGACTTTAGGTGGTCGTAAGTAATTTGAAAACTCCTGGAAGGTTGTCATTATGAGTTTTCTTATGTAGGCTCTGAGATTTTAGCTTTGAAGGCCATATCCTGATCAGAAATAATGGGAATTTTAAAAGGAAAAGCTATTTTAACAAAGAAAATTTAAATTTAGCATTAGATATAGATGTAGTTGCTCAGTCCAAGACTCAACTGGGCAACTTGCCTTAGCGTGTTGTTAAAAATGTGAAATTATCTTGATTTGGCGAATATCAGCTCTTAGTAGCCCCCACTGGAGAGAGGTAAACCCCCACAAAGTATTATAGTAATGTCAAGGGCCCCTCGTGTTGAAAAACAGGTGTCATCCTCAGAAGCATTAAGATAAGGAACCTGACCTGAACTGTGACATATGAATTTTGTGTTAGATTCTGATAATGTGGCTGGGTGGGACTAGATCTTTATATAGTGGTTACCAGTTGCCTTTGACTTAGTATTACAGGGATTCCTGGTTTATGGTATAAGATGTTTAATTATAAGAATTAGAGTTGAATCCTCTGCCTTTTCGGAAGGCGGAAGTGTATGTTCTCTTTACTAAAGAATAACCTGTTCATTTTGTTACCTTACTGGGTAGTACAGTGGTGAGAATTGGCACGTATAAGGCATTAGGGTGGTCGAGACTGGTTTTACCTAGAAGATCTGTGATGACTTACCGTATTTTTCGGACCATAAGACGCTCCGGACCATAAGACGCACCAGTTTTTAGAGAAGGGAAATGAAGAAAAAAAGATTCTGAAACAAATAGTGTCCTAAAATATTTTATATGCATTAAAACCCAACATCACAGTCATAAACACATGTAATCAACCCTGTAAAGTAAACAGCAGCATTTAGAACCATTTTAGAGCCGGGCAAGCACACAGAGACCACACAGAGCCGGGCAAGTAAAAAAACTTTTTTTTTAAAGTATATTCTGGGGGGGGGAAAGTGCGTCTTATGGTCCGAAAAATACGGTAATATGCATCTATTCTGACATTTTTCACATTTACATTAAAAAGTGTTTTAGGTTACCACAAAAAAAAAAGGACACAGAAGCAATACATAGCTTTTTTGACATTATGTAGGAAATTAATGGTTAAGACATAACCACATGTCATTCCAGCTGGTTTATACTTCACTTTATAACCCCAATGGGCAGTATGTACAAGACAGTATAAATGGACTTGTCATGTGGAGTCTATAACCACAGGAGCTATTTAACACCTGTCAGCATTTCTTTTCTGATTTTGTAACGGAGATGATAATACTGTATTTCATCCTTAAACATGCATGGTTTTTTCCAGCTTAAGGTCTTGGAGCTCGGGCTGGATTTACAGCTTTTGGCAAGCCAGAGTTTAGTGCAGGCCCTTGCTCTTTCTTAGCGGTGGCATCTCAGATTCAGTGAAACGGGGGACGTACTAGCACAGCATTATTTTAAGGATAGACATTCTTTTAAATTGTAATAGCTTTTGATTTTAAAAAAATACATATTTTTGTGATAGCTTTTTAAATTAGGCCCTCTTGAATTGAAAATTGTCTGCAGCCAGAATAGTAAAAAAATAAATTACTCTGTTTTTGATGTTTATTTTTCCTCGTTGGGATTTGATTGTGTCTAGTTGCTTTGGTTTTGACATTTAGGAAAAATAGGAATGGGGGGAAGGGAGGAAAAATGGGGAATATTTTTGGAGATATGATATGGATATGGATATATATATATATATATATATATATATATATATATTTTAGGTTGAAATAATGAGTTTGGAAAAATGAGTTAAGACATTTATATTTCTTTCTTAGCGGTGGCATCTCAGATTCAATGAAATGGGGGACTTACTATCTCAGCATTGTTGTAAGAATAGACAGTCCTTTAAGTTATAATAGCTTTTTTATTATATATATATATATATATATATATATATATATATATATATATATATATTATAAAAAAAGCTATTATTTCACTTTATAACCCCAAAGGGCAGTATTTATAAGACAATATAAATGGGCTTGTCATGTGGGAATTAAGAAAAAAAAAGATGCAGCTCAAGCTCACATTTCCATTTGTGTTCGCTCACACCCCTTTCCTCTCCTGACCCGGCAGACACAGACTCCCAACACACCAAGGGACGGGTTGTACAGACTTCGAAAAAAATGTCTTGGTGACATTTTATAGACACAAGAACTAACTTCTGTGAGGCCTGACATGAAGGTGTGATTTTTTAAGTGTAACGATGCTAATTAGAATATAGAGATACTACATTATGCCTCGCTCAACCTTCAGTTGGTTCCACTGAAAATTCAGGTGTGTTACTGGTGATGGTTACATGACGTGTACACAGTCCTCGTTTGGAGTTTTTTTATGAATACTCTTTTGTCCGAAGATAGATGCTTCTAGAAATTTCACAGCGAAAACTTTGCCTTCCTTTGCCCCAAGATGGGACATGTGGGTTCCCGGGAAGGAGGGGTGCGGCCGTGTCTCCTCCCCTCGGCGTCCCTCCCACCCTTCTCAAGTGAGTTGTTCATCACCGGCTTGAGAGCATTTATTCAAATACATGTGCATGAAGGTACTTTGTGTATTGTTCTGGAATATGGACCATGGGTTTTGGCAGATTCTACAGTTTGTTTGTGGGTTTTTAATGCGTTTTTTGTTGTTTGTTTGTTGGCAATTCTGTGACCAGAAAAGAATAAGAACAGCGGTTCTCAAGTCTGTGGCCTTAGAAAAAGCAAAGTAGTTGCTTTGAGCTCTCAGCAGCATGTCCCGCATAACCAAGACTCCCTGAGGCCTGGGGCCAGTGTGAGCACACAGCCCTGGCCCAGGCTGCCAGACTGGCTGTCTCCCCCCCCCCCCCCCCCCCCGCTACCCCCCAATGTGGGTGCTTTGGCCTCTAGCATCTGGAACTCCTTTGCAGGAGTATGGCGAGGTTTTGTATTTTGCTTTGAAAAGCAGGTGCGTGCAGGGAGAATGGAACAGTTATGTCAGTTCAGTTATAGTAATAGGTGGACTTCTTTCTCTTTGCAAACAACTGGTAGCTAATGCTATGTTTTGTAGGTCAGGCTCTTGCCTGGCATCATTGGAAAGTCCTCCTGGTGCTGCTTTAGAAGGTGAATTTTAAAAAGCACAGCCCTGGATCCAGTGTTCTATCCTAGGCAGCCCTGAAGGATATACTCCTCCACGCGCCTCGGAATTTTCAGTTTGCAAACAGCAGACTTCCCTATTGAACGACTTTTAGATGAGGGTGTGGCCAGTTAGCATTTTCTCTTGCATTTGCTTGGGCAGTAGCAGTTTCTGGCCAGAAAGTGCCCCAAACAAGCCCAGGAGATACCTGAATGCCAGGAAACCTGCTTTGCCTCCTCAGAATTTCCCCCCAAGGGTAACCCAGGGCCTGTGATCTACCAACTCCCCTCCCCCGTCCAGGTATTTTAGCAAATGAGTTCCAGTTAGAAAAGTCTGTCATTAACATTCCTCAGAAAAACCCTGAGGAGGTGCAGGACGGAATTAATGAAGGGAACAGACCAGATACACATCAGGAAGCCTTCCCAGGTGTGAGAACGGACTGTCTGCCGTCACAGCCCTGCAGTGTACCCTGGCCGGGCAGCTGTCACCTCCCACTGAGCGGGACTGGCAGCCTCTCCCCCCATGGCTGTGGGTGGGGAGCACTCCATTGCTAGCGGGGACCAGTTTGATTTCAGCAGCTTTGTCTCTCCTTTTTTAACCCACGTGACAATATCCTGAACCATCCTGTCAGGTCTTCCCAAAGGCAGGCCTGCAGTCGCTGGAGGAGCTCTGGGCTGGAGACAGGCCAGCGGAGCTGTTTATTTAAAAGAGGAGGGGAAGGGAGAGCAGAGGGCTGGCCACCCGGAGCCGGGCTGGAGACCAGGCCCCCGCGGAGGGGACCTGTGTGGTCTGTGAGGTAGACTGCAGTCCTATTGCTGGAAAAAGGGATGTCAGAGAGGAGAGTGAAGCTGGAGACATAAGGTTTGGCTCTTGCCATTTTTAAAAAAATCCTCACACAAGGATATGTTTATTGATTGATTGATTGATTTACCGTATTTTCCAGCATATAAGACGACTTTTGAAACGAAAAAAAAGCCTGCTCAGATTGACCAGAGTCAGAGAGGCGGTCTATTAAAAAAAGAACTGGTGTTGCCTCGGAAGTGGGGGGTAGTCTTATACAGGGAATATAGGCCTAAACATGTTTTAACTGTAAAATTAGGGGGTCGCCTTATACTCCCGATCGTCTGATACGCCTGAAAATACAGTATTTATTTATTGAAGAAAGAAAGAAGGGAGGGAGGGAAACGTTTATCTATCAGTTGCTTATCATACACACCCAGACCAGGGATCACACTTGCAACCTAGGTATGTCCCCTGTCAGGAATTGAACCCGAAACCTTTTGGTATATGGGCCGATGCTCCAACCAGTGAGCTGCCAAGCTAGGGCTGGCCCTTGTGGAAGCTCTGTCTCTCTGAGATATGCGGCTGTCAAGGGTCTCACACAGTCTTTGAGGAAAGTTGGAGAATGCCACTGTCCTACACTTAAATGAACCATGATGGCCTGCATCCCTGTCTTTAACGTTAGTACTGTTGACCTCTGACTAGGTCCCATTTGGACAGCACCCTAGACAGCCCGCAGCCACACACAGCGTGACAATGATGAGCATCTACAACGATGAGCATGCATTATGGACACGTGAGCCTTTTGCCTCCAGAGGCATAAAGATTTAAAGACCCGTGTCCATGGGCTCTGCATATAAGTATACAAGTTCTTTGGTTTCTTGTCCCCCCAGCCCCCCGTTGAGGTATGCCAGTCTGCCCCACGCCTTCCCTGCTTCCCATCTTATTTTGTTGGCCAATTCATTTTGTTCATTAGATTCCACAAATAATGAGTCAAATATTTTTAAACCCTTAATAAATATACATTTCCCTGCTCTGCTAAACACCTCCTACATTATCTCAGAATTTTTGTTCAGACATCAGCGCACGATGGTCCAACATCTCCAGGCTCCTGGGGGTACCTGGGTTTGTAGGGCTTTGCTTGTCTTATTGCTGACGGTGTGCGCCTCATTCGTGTTTGTTTAGTCCGCTCCTTCCCCTGTGACTTTTCCCACCGCCCCCAGCCCTCTCCCTTCATGCAGGGTTACCTGCAGGGCCTTGGTAACTAGGTCATCCGTGCTCCCTGCCAAGGACATGGTGGCTCTGCTCCGATCCCAGTGAGGCAGGGGCAGGAGAGGTCCTGGTCGCGGGCTGGGATGCACCACAGGCCTGTGAGTGTGGGAGGCCCCTGCAGAAGCGCATGTGCGGAGCCCACAGAGCCATGGGACGAACCAGAAACGGATCACAGGTGTGCGCCTGGGTTTCCGTCCAGCCTCTTGTCACTGAGCAGCTGGGGGCCTGGGGGTTGTTTCCGGGTGCCTCCAGCGTGTGTGAGGACAGTGCCCACCCTGAGGAGCAGGTGGAGGCATTAAAGGACGTAGTGTGGACATGCAGCCAGCCGCATTTGACGGTGTGAAACACATCACACACGAGTTACATGTGTGAATGTGGACAGTATGCGTCCTCACAGGTTAACCTCTTAATTTCAGCCCAATCGTGGAAAATCTTTCTAAGGTCTTTTCCCTTTCGGGTTTGGTTTTAACTCACATGTCTTTAGTAGATTGTTGTATTTATCTTTAACCACGGGTGCCTCTAATCCTTGACATTGTTATGGGATGGACATTTTTATTTCGAGTTTTTTAAAGTAACAGACTTTATTTTTAGACATTTTAAAATGTACAGAAAATTTTAGGATATAGTTGAGTTCTTATATCAATCACTCTCTCCCCTCCAACACACACACACACACACACACACACAGTTTCTCAAATTAGTGTGGCGCCTCTGTTATCATTAGTGGACCAGGACTGAATCACAGAGTTCACTGAATCACAGAGGTCCGCTGTGCGGAACAGGTCTTTGATCTCTGACAGATGCATACCATCACGATGTGTCCAAATGCCCAGTGTTTCATACCCTCTTCACAATAGGATGAACTCTTTCAAAGTAATATTTTTATAAGAGTAGGATAGTTTGTGATTGGCCTGAGGTGAAGCACTGAGCACGAAGTTTCATTGCACCGGATACAATGTGGATGGCATGTTTTATGTACTTAGACTAAATGGAAAAACGGGGAGGGCAAAAGCCCAGGGAGCTAGGATTGCCTTAGAACCAAATGGATCATCAGCCCCTGCTCCTCCTCCCTGCGTTCGGTTAGCCTGACAGCCATTCGAGAGGGTTCCATGTCCGCTGCCTCCTTGCTGAAACGTGCCCCCTTGGCATCGGGGAGCCTCCACAATTCCTCCTGTCTTCCTGACTGCCACTCCTGCTGTCTGTCGTCCTGATACGGGAGCATCTTGGACTTTTGAGAACATCACGTACAGAGAAGAGGACCTGTGAAAAGGGAGCTTTGCTTTTTCATGAAATTTCAGTAAAGGAAGCTTTAAGGCTACCATTCTTCTCCCTCAAGAAGACAATGCCACTAAGCCCCTCGGTGGTCACTCGAATCCTGTTTACTGAGTTGCCATGGCAACTATTCAGTGGCGCTATGTAAAGACCAGGATAAATAGCGGTCAGTGAAGCTCCGCTCAAGGGAAGAGTGTTGTTCTCAGGGTAGACTTTCTGAGGTCACAACCGACTTGATTTTGTCCTGGAGCATTTTATTTTATTTTTTTCAAAAAAGAAAAGAAAGAAATAATAATAACAACTATTATCACTATCTTTTAAAATCAGGGTTCTCTGGCCTTTGTCAGTGCATGGAAGGTGGTTGGTTGCTTTCCTCCCCCAGACAAGACCTCCCCCGCCAGCCTCGCCGGGCTGGACTTCCTTTCAGTAGGAGAGTGAGGAATGAATTAAGCAAGCAGAGCCCAAGACACCACATAAAAGACTGGGAGCTCCGGCCAGCTGCAGAAAGCCCGTTTTTGTGTCTGTCGGCTCCCAGGCTCCTGGTCCGGACTGCTAACGATGCGGCCATTTACTGGGGACCGAAACTGAAGGGGGGGAGCCAACACACAAGGTAGGGGTTTCACTCTTACTTGCACCGCTGAAGCGTTGTGTGTGCCTTTGCCGTGAATGCGATGGTGTAACGTTTTGCAGAGGGCTTTTTTTTTTCCTTTTAAACCTCACGGGAACAGGTTTTGCCGTCACTGTGAGCACCGTATTTAGTTTCCAAACGTATGGGTAAGTGCTGATTTTGATCACGTGTACCGATACTCATGCTTTGTAAAAATCAAGAACAGGGCAGACTTACTAGAGAAGGCACTGATCATGCAACGTGTTTTTGGAGAAAGAATTCATCTCTTAGAAGGAAAGATAATTTTTCATATTATTTTTGAATGGCAGTCGGCCAGAGGTGAAGCGTTGAGAGTGAAGTTTTATTGCATCAGATAAAATCTGGATGGTATGTTTTCGAGGGGGTGGGGAGGGGGTGGAGGAGGGTGTGAGTGGTGGTTTCTTTTATTTCAAAAGATTTCTCTTCAGAAGTTTATGCACTACAGTCCTGCAGCTTCTCCTTGTGCTTTGTATGACTAAGAAATCTGCACAAGGATAACCATCTTTTTGTAAATTGCCTTATAAACTGGCGTCTGCACCAGTACGGGAATGGGGGAAGTTACCGGAGCTGAATGGTCATCTGGTGAATATTCTGTGCTTGTTAAGCGAGTTTACACAGGCCGGGTTTTTGCAACCTGCCTGGAGAAACCTGATAAGGCACGTTTTGTAGAGATTCCCTGATTTCCCAAAGTAAATGTCTCCAAAGAAAAGAACATAATAAAGAGAGGCTGAAATGCTAATCCCCTCCTCTAGGGGACACATGAATGTGTTCAGTTGATTTCTATTCAGTTGCTAAAAGTGCCTTTTTAAGGGAGTCACAGTTTTAAATGTGAAGAAGGTGGTCTTTCAGATGAAATGGAGTTACATTTAAAAGAAACGAATAATAATGTGTCTGGCGGCTACTTAGCACCACCTGCTTCTATTGAAATAATTTGTAGTGCTCATTGAAAACCAAATGTTAGATGGTTTTACTTTTACCATCAGTTTTTAAAAAGTTAATAGTAATTATTCTGACATAAAATTAATTACAACGTAAGAGAAAAGCTGAGAGTAAAGTCCTGGGAAAGATTTCTGCCTCTCCTAAAGCGTTTTCTCGCCCTCATTTCTGTGTTTGAATATTGGGTCCCTGGTTCCATAATCCCATTGCGACTTGCAAGAGGGTTTGACTGTGGCAGTGGCCGGCAAACTGCGGCTCCCGAGCCACATGCGGCTCTTTGGCCCCTTGAGTGTGGCTCTTCCACAACATACCACGGCCTGGACGAGTCTATTTTGAAGAAGTGGCGTTAGAAGAAGTTTAAGTTTAAAAAATTTGGCTCTCCAAAGAAATTTCAATCGTCATACTGTTGATATTTGGCTCTGTGGACTAATGAGTTTGCCGACCACTGGACTATGGATACACTCACTCTCTGGTGAGTAGTACTTCACTCTCTCTGATGAGTGCCATGGCATGTTAAAGGGTACATTCAGAAGACACTACCCAGTCTGCCCTGCTCGCTTCTCTCCCGGGATGCGAGCTGGTAAAATGGGTTAATGTTTTCTGCTGCTCCCACTGTGTAGATAGCCAAGGCTCCCCTGGGGCTGTGCATTGTACTTGGGCTGATCCTGATGGGCTCTGGGTGGCACCCAAATAGAATCCCAGCCCCAGCTCATCTGCCTGCCTCCTGGTTGTTGTTGATCTCCAGCCTAAGTGGCCCTGTGCTAGCATTTCCACTGGCAGTCCCAGGCCTCCTGAGTGGGTGATTTCTGTCAGTGCCCTCAGTCTGCAACCCACCACCGCTCCCCCAGCGAGTCTGTGAAGGTCCCATTGGAAAGTTGGGGTACCCCTCTTTACTCTGGAACAAAGGGCAGGTTTGAGATAGTGCTGGGCTCCGCCTAAGCTCCCTGGGGCTTCTCACTCCCTGGGGGAAGCCCTGAGCACCTGCCTTCTCATCCGCGTCTCCCTGCGCTAGCCTTTGACCCTGGAGGAGGCCCTGCTCCTGCTCAGGTGGGCTCTTCCTGATACTCAGATGTGCTGCTGGAAAGGTAGTAACCAGACGACTTCCTGGGTTTTGTGGCCACCCCTTCCCAATAAAAAGGCAATAGTTGTTGACTATAAAAATCAGGAAAATAGGCAAAATGGCAAAAACCTTAAAATTACAATTACCCATAATTTCACCACCTGGAGACAATCCTATTTACATTGTGTTTATATAGACTTTTTTCCGCCCTTTACACTTGGGTCACATTCTATCTTGATTTTTGTAACTTACTTTAAAAAAAATGACTGTGTCTTAAAATATTCCCGTGCTTTTTTTCATGATTTAGAATTCTGCTAGTGGCTATACTTTCCGTCAAATTTCTATTGTTGGATTATTTCAATTATTTTAAGCAGTGTTGTCGTATTATCAATGTGTGTAAGTGTGCACATTCAAGAATCTTTCCTTAGGTAAAGTCTCAGAAGTCGATTTGCTAAGTCAGCATGCGCCTTATGGCTTTGATGTATATATACACACATGGGCAAACTGCTCTTCATTAAGGCAACAATAAACAGGAAAACAGTTTTTGCAACATTTAAAACCGTAGATTTATAACCTTAATAAATAAAGAGCCCTAACAAATCAATAAGGAATAAAACAGATTTTAGTAGGAAAATGAGTAAAGCACATAAATGAGAAGTTTCCAAACTGGTGAAATACAAATGGAAAATATCCTGACAACGTCAATGGTATAATCCAATAAATGAAACTTAAAATAGTGCGAGACCTTTGCCAGTGGGAGGGTTGGACGGGCTGTTGGTCTGTGTTTCTTTTTAACAACACTTCCCTTCCGGGGTCTGTAAGTAGTTAAGAAACTACGATTAATGCACTCAGGAGCTGGGGATTAAATTGTGGCAGCCTTTCGGATGGGTGATCTCTGTCTTCTTGATTTCGCTTTTTTTTTTTTGCCTCCCTGGGACCGTATCCCATCAGATTTTTCTCTCTTGTGCTGTCACAAGTTCCTTCTCCCAGGGTTCCATCTCCTTGCTCACACTCTCTTTGTACTCAGTACATCTAAATATTCTAATGTAATATTAAATATAGAAATTACTTATGTATCTATCAATCTAGATATGTGTGTGTCTGTGTGTGTGTGTATATATATATGTAAAATACACACACACACACACACACACACACACACACACACACACATATATATATATATATATATATATATATATATATATATATATAATACATATATATAAAATAAAGGGAGGTGAGAGTGAATAGGGTTTTCCTTTGAACAGTCGTTTTTCACAACCAAACATTTCAACCAAGATTCCCTGCCCTCTTTCTCATTGCGGACGCTGTGCCATCCAATCTGCCCGGGCCTCTGTCTTGCTAAAGCTTCCAGGTGCGGTGTTCTCCACCGGCCCTCCTACTCCCGCCCCCGCCCCGGGCCTGTGACTCTGCCGGCACCGCCTCCTTCCTGGCACCTCTCTGCCGGAGCATCCCCTCCCCCTCTCACTCCTGCTTGGTTCCCTGGATGGAGGCCCGGCCGCAGCTTCTCCCCGCACCTGTCAGGTTTCTAAAGGAATGCTCGCTTCTCTCCTTCCACCCTCAGCCAACGTGAGTACCGATCCTCTGTGTTTCTCCGGCCCAAAGCCCTTCTCCACGTGGTGGCCTCGGAGTCTAGTTTTGTAACCTACTTTTTCTTTTTCTTTTTTTAGTTTCTAGTTCTGTGCTGGCCTGTGTCACCTGGCCAGCAGTTCATATTGAAATGTGCTCAGAATTCTATCTCACGTTCTTTCTGTGTTGCCTCCTCTCACCGTTTTCTTATTTATTGGGTCACAATAGAGTGACCCCATCTCCGCCTTGGCACCACTGGCATTTCGGACGGGCCGGTTCAGTGCTGGGGGCACTTCCTGTGCATCCCAGGTTGTGTAGCAGCAGCCCTGGAGCCAGCACCAGCCCCTCCCCCCGGGTGTCTGCATGCCCCAGGGGACACAATTGCCCCTGATTCAATCACACCCGGTTAAGGTGTCAATGCTGACTATTTTTTACTCTCCCCCTCCCCTGTTTCTTTGCTCAGTAAAAATGGCATCTATATGCAATTCCGTGTTTATTACAGTTCCCGTTAGGGCTTTTGAACCCTGCGCCTTACGGTTGACTATGGGGTGAAAGTAGAAAATTGAGTAGCATTTAACGCTCTCCAGATGGACTGAGTCATTAAGTTAAACATATATTATTATTTCCTTTCCTAGTAAGTGGTAGTAGAAACGTTACTTGTGGTGGAGAGGGGGCGGGGGGGGCGGGGGCTGGGCACCCTCAGCATCAGCATGGCCTGCAGGATTACGTAATTGCTCAGCGCTCCCCGCTTTCTCCAATGAATGGCTGTCCTAGTTCAGCCGCTCTGAAAGGACAGAGCAACTCATTAGAGGGTGCCACATGCTTCACTCGTCAGCACTGGACTTCAAAGGGAATGCTGTTTGGCTCTGGAATGACAGTGTGATAGACTCCGAGTTTGCCTCCGTGACGTGGAAGACAAGTACCCCAGTTAAAAATATTGTTCCATCTCCACCCCCACGCACCCGCTCTTCTGCGTATTTATTATGATGGAAACCTCACTGGCAGCACCTGCGTTAGGTACTCTTTGGTGACGCTTTGAAAAGTCTCTTTCATACATTGAGCTAGCTGGTTTTCTAAGCTTGGGGCGAGGGAAAGAACAAGGGTTTGAATGGGAAATCCTTGTAGGCATACCTGGATCTTGTTTTCGACGGGACGGTTTAAGGTTGTTACAATTACATGAGGAGAAAGCCGGGACCAGTTTTGCTGAGCCAATGAATCAATAAACCCCAGAAGATAATGAGAGCGAAAGGTAAAACTCGCTTAATCCGTTCCTTGTGGCTGGAGAAACGGCAGAAGGGAAATTGGCCTGCTCCCCTTTCATTTCCTCCTCTGGGTGTTTGTTTTGGTGTTAACTCCGAAACACGGGCCTGTACGAAACACGGGCCTGTACGAGCCTGACTCGCTGACTTTATCCCATTCGTGTTGGACCTCACAGCTGGAGGCACCTTGCAGATGAGGGGAATGCGGTCCTAAGCAGAGGTGGGAGGGCAGGTTGGACCAGGTGGGGCGGGCAGTGGGCGAATCCCTGGATTTGCAGTTCCTGGATTCTGGACACAGCCTGTCAGTCCTCAGGGCCAGCGGTGTGCAAGGTGTGCAAGGAAGTTTAAAAAACTGCAAAGCTGGATGTCACTGCCCATCTCTGGGACCAGCCTCCTTGCATCCGAGATTAGGCCTCTGCTGCTCAGGGGCCCACTCTGGGTGGGGCTGTGCTGAGGCGGGTCCTGGTTTACACAGACTTCCGGCCCTGCCAGTGTCCACGGTCCAGGCCTTCCCCTTCTCGTGCTCCTTTAACAGACTGCCTGCGGGACAATCGCCGCTTGTTCCCCATGGCTCACCTGGCCTGCCCACAGCTCCCGCACTCTTCCTTGTTGCAGCATGTTGATCTAAAGGTTTTAAACCGCTGAGGAGGCAGTTTGGGAATAGTGGCAGGGCCTTGAGCAACTGGCCTGGGTGCCCAGGCTTTTTTGTTCTTTGTTCTGGTTGTGTTGGTAAGCATGCCGAAAGCACGGGCTTTCGGGTACAGCCTGGAGGGGGCACCGATGTGCAGGTCTAAAGGAATAAACCTCCAGACCCTCTGATGTGGAATATTAACTCTGTTGAGGGGTGGGTGCAAGTTAATAAAATGGACCAGGGAGTGAAGAGAAGAACCAATCATGTCTGAATTTTTCCTGTTTCTGTTCATCCATTGGTGTCTGGTCTTCGATCACTGATAAGGGGAATGCAGAGGCAGACTGAGGAGGGGTTTTTAGAGTTCACCAGTGTTTATAGACAACTGGTCCTGTGTATCCTGGTCCCCTAGTTTTATTGCCTTTATCACAGAATTAATTAATTAATTGATTAATCAGTTTTTGTTTTGAATCACAGAATTTAAACTCTAATTCAACATCCCTCCCTCTTCCCCCTCCTCAAGCGCAGTGACATTGTAGCAATCACTGAACTTGGGGCTGCTTTTCTACATACACCAGGGCATAAAGCTCTCATAATTCTCAGAGAACAAGTCGATGTTGTGGCCTCTTGCTGGGGAAGAAGGCAGTCTGTCGTCCTTCAGGCAGTGTGTGGTTGATGGGATGACTCGATGGGTTGTTCTCCAAACGGCTCAGGCTTGAGTGTCTGATGAAGGTGTAGACACGGGAGGCGTGTCTCATGGGACGGGGTGAAGTTTTATAGGAAATGCCGCACCACTGTCTTTCACGGGCCACGGCTCTGTCATTTAAGAACCCAGTTTAGGGTGGTTCAACTGATCATGTCTGGATCCTCGTTCAGATTCTGACTGATGGTCATGATGGCTAATACATAATAACGATCATACTTGTCATTACGGACAGAGGCAAGGGATGTGACAGGGCAGAGACGGCTGATGCTAACGGTTGTGTGGCTGTCCCAGCCTAAAGGTCATTTCCTCCTGGGACTCGTCACTTAACTTATTCCCCACTGACTGAACTCAGCACCTCACCCTCCACTAGGATTTAGGAGGGACATGCATTCATTTGGGGGATGGTGTAGAGAAAGATAAGTAAATTCACGGGGAAAGGATGCTCAGAACCCTGGGACTATCCTTCGCCCCGAGAATGGGGACTTGGGTTTGGTAAAGCCGGTTGGATCACTAAAGATGTGGGTGAAATCCGTTCCTCTAAGGGCGGGTGAGGAGAAAGTTTTATTGTCCCACGTGTGTTTCCTGTCTGTCTTGGACCTAGGAGCACGTTTGCTCTCTATCGTTTTTTATTTTGTGCCATTTTGCCGAGTCGCTGAAGTAGTCTTCAACTTGAAACTCCTTCCTGCATGCTATTGTCCAGGCACAGTGTCCTGAAGAAAAGTGCGGGATTACAGAGGAGCGAGCAGTTCACCCTGAGGGGCAGTTCCAGTCATTCACGGGGACCCTGGTCTCTGATCTGCGATGCGCAGAGTGCAGCCTGAGCCAGTCCTTTCCAGGCCCGGGCTGGGAATACCCTGGCCTCTGAGCATCGCCTGACCTCCTGTTTCCTAGCAACTCCCAGCTGCTCAGCGGACTATGTGGTGGTGTCCCTCATTTCTACGTAACAGATATTGGCTGCATCTAGGGCTGGCTAATTTCCCGTTAGGCCTTGCTAATGTCCATTTTAATACATGAATAAGCAAGAGAAAGGAGTCCTAGAAAGCAGGGCCGTTCCGCATCCCCTCCCCACCAGGCCTCCTGTTCCTTCTGGAACGTAGAATCCACCAAGGGCTTGCCCATACTTCCCAGTTTTCTCAGGGCAGACGCTTTCAGCAGTTTCCAAGTAAGATTCTCCATTTGATTTTTTTTCTTTCTGATAGCCCAACCTACACTCATGAATATTTATAAATCAGCTATATCCATTCTCAAAGAGGTAGCTCTCTCCTTCTTTATTTAATTAATTAATTTACTTATTTATTTTTTATTTTCGTTGTTAATCCTCATCCCAAGGATGGAGATGTGTGTGTGTGTGTGTGTGTATGTATACATACATATATATATATATATTTTTTTTTATTTTATTTTATTTTATTTTTTTTTTAAGAGAGAGTGGAAGAGAGGGGAAGGACAGAGAGATGCACATCAGTTGGTTGCCTCTCACCAACACCTCGACCAGGGCTGGGGATGGAACCTGCAACCAAGGTATGTGCTCTTGAATGGAATCGAATCTGGGACCCTTTCGTCCTCAGGCCAACACTCTATGCACTGAGCCAAACTGGCCAGGGCCTTGGCTTTATTTTTTAGCAACTGGAAAGTGGTCACTTCATCTTAGCGCCTTCCTGTGTACGGGTGCTGATAGGATGGGGTCATCTCTCAGGCCCCTTCCAGCTCTCAACTAACATGAATCCAGTGGACTTACGCTGTTTCTAATAATTGCCATCATTTGGTTTTTGGCTCAGATTTATTTTGAGGTGCTCATTTTATTTTTCACACTTTTCATGGCAGTTCAAACTCTTCCTTCCCAATTTGGCTTTTTACTTATTTGTCTCTGAGAACATTGTTTTCTTCTGTATTCTAACTTTAAAAAAATTTGGAGTGGGAGGGATTTTTGTCTCTGAATTCAAACACGTCAAAGCAAGAACCCATGCTAGTATGCTCTCCTGGTGATATCTGTAAACTGGTTTGTGCTGCCATGGTGACTAGTGACCCCACCCCATCATCTCATTCATAGAGGAGGAAACTGAGATGAAGTGGAGCTTTGTCTATACTAATAATAGAGGAATATGCAAATTGGTTGGGACACCCTCACGCAACGACTGAACAGCAGGCTGTGTGAAGTGACTAGGCCGGCAGGGTGGGCAGTGAGGGGCAAACAAACGACTGAACAGCAGGCTGTATGGGGCAACCAGGCTGGTGAGGGGGCAGTTGGGAGTGACCAAGCCAGCAGGGGAGGGGGGGCAGTTAGGGGCGACCAGACAGCCAGGCAGAGGCCATTAAGGGCAATCAGGCAGGCAGGCAGGTGAGTGGTTAGGAGCCAGAGGTCCCAGATTGTGAGAGGGATATCTGTCTTCCGGTTTAGGCCTGATTCCCAGGATCAGGCCTAAACCACCGGACATCCCCTGACAGGTTCTGGATTGGAGAGGGTGCAGACTGGGCTGAGGGGACCCCCATGCATGAATTTTGTGCACTTGGGCCTCAAATAGAAGTAATAACTGGCCAAGCACAGAAAATGCATGTTTGACGAATTCTCCCGGCTGTGGGCGAGGGAGAGTGTTTGGCTGCTTCTTTCCCTCCCCATCCCCTGCCTTTCATTTTCTACCTCGACATCCTTATCATCTCACAGAGCCCAGGTGCCGGCATAGGTGACTTGCAAAGTTCCAGGGCCCTTTCAGCATTTGCATGACTGATGTCTTACCGGAGTCTACAAAGAGGGACAGCTGCCTCCTAATTTGTGTTTCTCTTCTAATTTGTATTTCTCAGCAGGATTTTCAGAGCGAGTCTGAATAAAGGGACGATGTATGACCTGCTCAGTAGGGTGGACTGAGAAGCAGAAATGTTCATAATGATGAACAGAGTGAGATTAGGGTTTCGCTAAGATAAAAAGGGTTTAATTACGAGCATTAAATAAAATGGCAATAGGTCATGTCCCAGAGGGAGGCCGCTCTAAGGATTGCCAGATGGGATTGGCGCCGGGGCTTGGACCTTCTGTTTTCTTTATTGACACCGAGGATTGGCCCTTCAGTCTTTACCTGGGCTTTTGGGTTGATTTAGAACTAGTCTTTAGTTCCTGCCTTTCGTCCCTGCTCCCTTCTTCTTTGTATTTTTCTGAGTCTCTTTCAACACATACTTATTGACTTTCAGGATCAATTTTTTTTTAATTTTTTTTTTTAATATCTTGAACTACGGAGAACTCCAAATGTTACACTTCTGGGATCTATCCAAAATTTAAATTTGTCTCTCCAACTCAGCCTCTTACCTTCCTGTTGCTTTTACTCCCCAATCGGGGTGGACTTGCTCCTTTTTGCCACACGGGCCTCTCAGTCCTTCCTTTCTCCTGGTCTCCCCATGACCCCCCTGTAGAAGGTCATTATTCCCTTGCCTCAATTACATTGACTGGCGGGCCTTTTAAAAACTTCATAAAATTGGAACATAACTACCTATTTTTTTAAAATATATTTTATTGATTTTTTTTACAGAGAGGAGGGAGAGGGATAGAGAGTTAGAAACATCGATGACAGAGAAACATCGATCAACTGCCTCCTGCACACCTCCCGCTGGGGATGTGCCCGCAACCAAGGTACATGCCCCTGACCAGAATCGAACCTGGGACCCTTCAGTCCACAGGCCAATGTTCCATCCTCTGAGCCAAACCGGCCAGGGCGACATACCTATTTTTTAAAAAGTGATCAAATTCTAAGTGTCCAGCTTTGAATGGACACAAAGTGAGTCCAGACACAAAACGATGTCCCGGATCAGGGAGCTGGTGAGCCATTCATTTAGTCATGAACTTGCGGCTTCTGGGCTCACTGACCTCTCCTCCCTCCAGACTGCCTATCTGGATAGTGCCCACGTGCCCCTCTCTGTCGCAGGTCCTATCGTGTTGCCAGTCATCGAGCATTGTGCTTTTTGATTGGTCCTGGTTTCCATTCGTGCCAGCCTAGGAAGAGGAGGGGGCCTCCCTGCTCCCTCACCCCACTCCCCCATGCTTTCCCACACTCCAGAACCTGATGTCAACCTTCCCACTCCAGCATGACCTCACCGTGCCATCCACAGAAGGACTGAGAGCATCTGTCATTAGCCAGCTCACCTGCCCTCCAAGGTGCCTGTTTCTCCTTGTCTTCCTCCCTCTGGCAGGTCCTCACCGTATTCTGAGAACTGCATTCCTAAAGCGACCCCATCCCAAGGCCATCGGCTCTTTGGCTGGTTCAGGTGAGACCACAACCTAGTGGTTCTCACTGTGGCCAACAGAACGTGGGCCCGTGCATTCTGTCTTTGATTCTCACTTCTCTGACCTAGACTTGAACTTGACCACAACTTAGTGATGTTCATCTGGCTTTGGCATAATATACCGGCTCCTAGGGCCACTGCTGACCCCTGCTCCATTGTTGAATTGCCTTTGGAGACTTAACCAGCATTAACCACTATACAGTTTTAAGTTAGACCCAGCCTCTCATGATCACCACAGATCTTGGTCTTCTGGAGTTTCAGCCTGTTCCCCATTGGTGTCCCCTCCTTCCCTTTTTCCACGATATCTCTTCATTGTCTACCACACACACATGCTAACCCCTCAGTCTCCTTCTGGGCAGACTCGGACTCTTCAGCAACAAGACACAGAATAACTGGACCACCGCCCTGGCTGGTGTGCCTAAGTGGATAGAGCACTAGCCTGCAGACCGAAAGGTCCCAGGTTCAATTCCAGCCAAGGGCACATGCCCAGGTTGAGGGTTTGATTCTCAGTAGGGGGCATGCAGGAGGCAGCCGATCAATAATTCTCTCTCATCATTGGTGTTTCTATCTCTCCCTCTTCCTTCCTCTCTGAAATCAATAAAAAAAAAATTTTAAAAATGGAATAACTGGACCACCAGTGACCTACACAGCTTGTACACACAAGTATCACATTTAATACTAAGCGCTTGTTTAAGCGGCTCCGCGATTTCAGGTCTTTGCATAGATGCCTCTGTGATTCTCTTGGTCCTTCAACCATCCCATCCTCACGGCACTTCCATAGTCACTTCTTTCAACAATAAGACTACCTGTTGTGTGCCTGGGAGGATGCATTGCTGAATAAAGCAAACAAAGACCTTGGCACCTGAGAGTAAATACCAACCCATGAATGGAATGCGGTGCCTCAGTGGGTTGCTCTTTTACTAGGAAGGGAAAAGTTTTTCTCAGGAGCCCCTGAGTAGGCTTGCCTCACCTTTCCCAGTTTCTAGGCCCAGACGGGCCCGTGGCCGAGCCTCACTCCGCAGGAAGCTGGGAGAGCATCTGGCCAAGGTGAAGGGGCTTGCAGGGTTGGCGTGAGTGATCTCACTCCCAGGCCAGCTGCCCTGAGTGCAGCGAGCGTTCCATGAACGAGTGAGGGTTGAGTAAAACTGTTATCGGAGAAACGCGTGGATGGGCTTTCTCCCTTGCTCCTGGGAGCGGGGTGCCCCTGGAATAAGCATTTCCGGAGGCCGCCAACCTCCCCATGGGAGAATGATATGTGGTTGAAAGCTTTTATTTTCGTGGAATTACAAGTCTGGGTTTGCCAAGTCCCATTTCCCTTAACCCAACCCTGGAAGAGGTGCAGTTGAGGATTCAGTAGAGCTAGAAGCAAAGCCAGTGTCCGGAGTTTTCTTTCCCCAGTGGAGCTGGGTCCAGTATAGCATTAGGCTAGTTGCATTCCATTAGTCGGTGCACATGGGCTAATGTAGGAGTGTGAGAGATCCAAAAGCCAGGAGCCAAGAGAGCAAGAGCACAAGAGGGCAGTACAGCAAAATCCTTTGTTTAGGTATCTCAAATCTTCCCCCACTTGCAGTGGTCATGCCCATTCCAGCCAATTAGCTGTTCCCAGGTGTGAACTGACAGCCAAGTACATTTCCTATTTCACCCAGACTTTACTGGGCAACCCATATTTGGCCTTATCTTTGCTCCTTTCCTTTTATTAATTACTAGAGGCCTGGTGCACGAAATTTGTGTGCTGGGGGGGGGGGTCCCTCAGCCCAGCCTGTGCCCTCTTGAAGTCCAGGAACCCTCAGGGGATGTCCGACTGCTGGCTTAGGCCCGCTCCTGCCACCACCACTGCACTTGCCAGTCGTGAGCCCAGCTTCTGGCTGAATGGTGCTCCCCTTGTGGGAGCACACTGACCCCCAGGGTGCTCCTGCGTTAAGCATCTTTCCCCGGTGGTCAGTGCGCATCATAACGACCAGTCATTCCACTGTTCGGTCAATTTGCATATTAGCCTGTTATTATATAGCATTAGGTTAAATTATAACAGTATCACAACTTTAGATGAGGAGTGGAGGGTATGAAGATGGAAAGATTGAAATACAAAAAAATGTCTGGATTTTATCTTGTGTGCAGTTTGGAGAACTTTTAGTCAGGATGTGATATCAGATTTTGGGATAGACATTTCGCACTTGTAAGTACTGAGGAAGAATTTAGGTAAAATATATTTTCCTTATCTATGGAGCTTAGTATTTATCTATGGAGCTTGGTACTTTATTTAATATTAATTAAAAGTACATAACAATAATAGATTTGTGGGCACACAAATATTAAAAAAAAAAAATCCTTAAAAGCAGTATTCAGGCCCTAACCAGTTTGTCTTAGTGGACAGAGCCTTGGCCTGTGGACTGAAAGGTCCCAGGTTTGATTCCAGTCAAGGGCATGTGCCTTGGTTGCGGGCACATCTCTGGTAGGTGTGCAGGAGACATCTGATCAATCTTTCTCTCTCATCAATGTTTCTAACTCTCCCTCTCCCTTCTAATCTGTAAAAAATCAATAAAACATATATATTTTTAAAAAGCAGTGCTCAGTTTGACATTGGTACCTTCTAGAGCAGCACTTCTTAAACTGTGTGGTGAAAGAGCCATTCTTTTTTATTGTTGCCAATTGGTGGTGCACTGTGACTTTTGAATACAAGAAAAATTAAGCAGCCATGTCAAATTGCTGTGAAGCTCCTAAGTGCTTCCTCCCGTTTTCGGTAGACATCTCAGACGGCAGCCATCACAGGCCACACGTGGAGTCGTGCCCTTCTGGCTTTGCTAAGAGGAGGAAGAGCACAGAATCTAGGTATAGGTCTTAGTGCCTACTAGTCACATGACTTTGGGCCTGTCACTCAGACTGTATCTGCTCACTTCCTTCATGTATATTTCTGGCTTGTCTACTTGCCTCAATCGGATTATTTGAGATTTAATTAAAATTCTTGGTTGGAGTAACCCCTATTTAAATATTAGGTACCATTTATTTGCTGTTTCGCTCTTAAAAAAAAAAAAAATATATATATATATATAATTTATTTTTATTATTATTATTATTATTTTTAACATAGAGGAAGGGAGAGGGATAGAGAGTTAGAAACATTGATGAGAGAGAAACATCAAGCAGCTGCCTCCTGCACAACCCCTACAGGGGATGTGCCGGCAACAAAGGTATGCCCTTGACCAGAATCAAACCTGGGACCCTTCAGTCCACAGGCAGACGCTCTATCCACTGAGCCAAACCGGTTAGGGCTGCTGTTTCGCTCTTAATTCAGGAAGGAATTAAATTCAGTATTGAGACTTAAACACCAGCTCCACTGTCATCGATCCAGGGGTTCCCCTCTTTGCAGGGACACCCTGTGGCAGAGGTTGTCCACAGGAAAGCCCCAGGCGCCTTGGTCCCCCAGAGGGGAGGGGCAGGCATGAAGGTGGAGAACTTCCTCCAGTTTCCTGGGGATTCACAGATGGGCTGGAGGCAGACTGGGGGCCTCTGCATCCGCTGCGTGCAGGAGAGGAGGGAAGGAAGCCCAGCAGCGTGCAGTATTCTAAGGAGAGGAAGAGAAGTCCGAGCTGCAGGTGCTCGGGCGGTCCTTAAAATCAGGAAACCGGAAAGGAATAAGAATGGAAGAAAGACCTTCGGAGGAGGGTGGGCTTGCATTCTTGCAGCTCACGGAAGCATTCCATACTGTGGTTTTCAGGCCATTTGCAGGTTTTGGAAACAAGTGTGTGACATGTGCACAATGGTAGCTGAGATTCAAAGGAGTCTGTGTCCCAGGGAAGCAATTAAAAGACAGAGTGCTTGAATTGCACTTTGGGGACTTGGCCTTTCCAAGCATAGATTTGCCAATTTGGAGGTGGGAGTGGGGGAGGGGAGAGAATCAGAGTGTGTATTCCCGTTTCAGTCTAGCTTTCTTACCAACTCCCCCAATGGTGCTCTGTTTCAATGTTAACATAGGTGCTAAAGAATCAGAGTTCAGTGCCAACAAACATCCTAAGAATCTTTGAGTGACTCTGGAAACTAAATAGAAGTTTATTAGGAAAAATTAAATTAATATATTTTGTTGGAGAAACACTGTCTTGATTTGAAGTGGATGGAAATTCTTCATGCCCTAATACATTTGTCTAGAGTTCTGTTTGTTAGTCTCCTGAAAACTACTCATGGGGTCTCTTCTGTTTCACCTTTGGGTGTTTTTCATCTCTGAATGCTAGATAACTTTTTCATAAGAAGTGATATATTTCATTTTAGTATCTATATAAGCCTAGTAATAAAGTGGTCTTGCAGTTCATTTATATAAAGCATTCTCTGAATATGAAACCGAAGTAAATAAAATTATAACTTCTTTGGCAGGCAGACATCCCCTGAGGGGTCCTGGTCTGGCAGAGAGAAACCTCCGCACACACTGCCCTCACAGTGCACTAATGTCATGCACCAGACCTCTAGTAAAATTATAACTTCAAGCTTGCTGTTCGTTCACTGGTCCAGGTAGACCAGAGGCTCAGCCTAATTTAGCAGTTAAAAAAATGTGAGTTAGATAGGAAATTAAAATTCTTCCAGTAGCCACATTTGAAAGTGTAGAAAGGAATTAGTTTTGTGAGTTAGTATTAAAAATACGTTGTAGCCCAGTATGTCCCAAATACTGTCATTTCAACATAGTAAATTTCAAAGTTATTAATGAAATAACTTAATTATTTTTTGTGTGTCTCCCCCCTCCCCCCAAATCTGCTGTATAATTACCTTTAGCACGTAATTTCCATTTGCACTGTTTGAGTGCATTCTTTAGCCTGTCTTTCATTCTCTGATTCAGGTCTGCAGGCTTTTTTTTATAGTAAACATTGTAGGTTTTGCCACTGTGGTGTGAAAGCAATCACAGACAATGCATGGCCGAGTTCCAAGGAAACTTTATTTAGAAAAACAGGTGGCAGAATCTATGGGGCTGGGAGTTGTCCTTCCCAACCTCCGCTCTAACGAAATGAGTTCAATGTATTGTCTTATTTGCGTTTTAATTCACAGAAGTTGATTTCTGTTTGGGCCTAACGTCCACTACCAAGTTAGCTATTGTGATGTGTTTCATTCAAGAATATCCAGGAAAAGTGTACCAGGAAACAGACTCCATTGTTCAGTGGTGAATACTTGGGAACCGGGGGAACTCGCCCTCCCCCTTTTCCTGAGTGGCACCCAACGGGACAGGCAGCGTGCTGGCTGGGAATCATGCTCCTTCTGCCTGGCATAAGCATGAGCTTTATGACCCTAAACCAGGTCATTAACCTCTCTGTGCCTCAGGTTATACATCCATAAAATGGGGTGATGATAATACCCATCTGATACCGAGTTGCTGACATAATAAAGCCAGCATGGCATAGCAAGCATAGTGCCTGGCATATAGTAAGTACGGAAGGGGCATGGTAGCCTTCAACAGGGACTGTTGCTAGGACTGCTGTGGCTGCCGTTACTAGGACTGTTGCTACTGTAGTATAAGTAAGTGATGCTACTGCTGCTGCCGCCACAGAGGTTCATAAATACAAGCCAATCCATGCACCAGAAAAGAACCGACTTGATCAACCATCCACAGATGATCCTAGCAGCTGCACACCTGATGTCACTTTGGACTTGAACTTGTTGATAAGTGTCCCAGGGAAGCTTTGACAGAATCTGCAGGGATTCTGATGTTGGAAGTGGGCATCTGTTGCTTCTATGGGTTGGTAACTACTGTGGGTGTGGCGTCGGTCCCTCACATTCTTTGGACCTATTTAATAAAAGTATTAATGTCCTGTGCACCTCACAGGGGGTAGAGATGAGCACATGATGTCTAGTACAAGTTCTTCAGAAAGTGTGAAGTGCTGAGCAAATGTCAGCTAATGGCATTTCCTGAATGGTTGCTCTGTTTGCCTTATATCACACGTTCAATTTGGTCAACGTGGTCTGATGTAACTCATAGCGTGGTTATAAGGATTAAGTGAGATCATACATGTGGAGTGCTTAATTCTATGCTAATGGAAACAGTTCCTGTTTAAGGTGTAGGTAGTGCTATTTTTTAAAACAGATGTTAAAATTGATTTTTACAGAAAGAGGAAGGGAGAAACATCGATTGTTTGCTTCCCATATGCCCCTGACTGGGGATCAAACCTGCAACCTGAGCATGTGCCCTGATCAAAAATTGAACCGGCAACCCTTCAATGCCCAACCAACGGGGTCACACCAGCCAGGGGAAGACTTTATGTAACTATTTTCTCTCTTTTCCGCATCCAGCGAGGCTAGAGAGTGGGTCCAATTCCTGAGTAGAGGTGGCTGGGGATTGAGAAAAGAAAGAGGCAACACACAGATAGAAAGAAAAGCTAGGGCTGAATAGACCACTGCCCTCTTCGGGTGGAGAGAGAGTGATCCAGAGCTGATGCAGCGTGTTTAATTTATTCCCCCAAATACCAGGAAATTTCACCAAAAGTCAAGACAAAGGAGATTATTTGCATTCTGGAGTAGGTGCTGATCATTCCGAGTGCTAGCTGGATTTAGATATCAAAACCCACTTCCCCACACCAAGGGCTGAAATGAAGGTCAAGTTGACAACATCCTCGCCCTTTTGGCAAGGTGTGTTTCCAGGGCAAGGCTTTGCCAACACCACTGGGTTCAGCTGACAATAATTAAAGAATGCCCATGTGCCTTCCCAGGGGGCCCTCTACAACTTTATAATCCCCTATGTCTAATGGATATGCAAGCATGTGACATGAGGGAAAGCCTGGCCAAGGCCACCTCATGTGCCAAGAACCCAGGGAAAGGGGATTACTTGTTGGCTGCATCAGGAACAGTTTATTGAAGAAGGAACATCTGAGAAACGGATCACACTCAACAGGGAAAGACAACGGGAGAACATTTGAGGTGGCGAGACTAAGGCTGGTTCAGCTGAGGTAAGGCAGGAAGTGAAGATTTTAGTCCAGAAATAGTTATCTATAATCTGGCTCAAACGTAGGGTGTGCGTAGGGGTGTACGGACTGGGGAGGGAACATATTAGGGGAGGGCCTTGATAGTGCAGTTGAAGCTTTTGTCTCGATGTGGGTGTGCTGGGAGTTTGGGAACACAAGTAGCAGGACCAGCTGTGCCTCAGACAGATGTCTTCGTGCATGGGTATGTGTGCCTGCGTAGACTTTATGTTCAGATTTCCCCTTTCCCGTTAAGTAGTGGGGTTCGAGTGGCTCAGAGGCGAGCACACCAGAGCGGGGGCTTCCCGCTCAGGGTGATAGCTGTTGACTGGCAGGGGTGGTGGGAAGGCTGTGCTTGGGTTGTGAGTAATTTCAGGACTAACTCATGGCTTTTGCCCGTCTTGCCAGTCGTGTAACTGTGTTGCTCCCTGCTCCTTACCTGGGAGGGCATTGCCCTTCCTCCAGGGAAAATTCGTTTCTGCCTCTGCCACCAAAAGGCGAGAATTAGCAAGGTGGCAGGAACTGTGTCCAGTGTCTCACAGCCCAGGAGAGGAACCTCCCTCGCCAGTTCTGTTGGCTTTTGTTGGCTGCCTGTGCAAGGTCAGGAAAATCGTATCGTGTTTTAGTAACTATGCCTTTGAAAACTGTTCAAAGCCTGATACATTTCTTATCCAAAATGTATTCACTGCTTTTGGGAGTTTGATGGAGTGGAGAGAGCAAATAAGGATCGAGAGGCCTTAGATCTTTAATTAGTTTTTTGTTTTTGTTTGTTTTGTTGTTAATTAGTAAAACTTTCTCAATCAGTATAGGGCTGGGAATAATACTTTGCTTGTGTAACATGACCAACTTTCGGAATCTTTGACTTTATAAAGCTGATGAAGGGTTGTTACAGGTAAGGGTTTTTGGTGTGTTTTTGTTTGTTTGTTTGTTTTTGTTTTTTTCTTGTTTGTATTTGAAGTTGAATTGGGATAGAGGCAGATCCCCTAATGATAATGCAACCACAGTCTACCTAAAACGTTAAATCCGTATAAAGCTTGTTGCAAAGTCTCTCCCCTCCCTGCTCTGCAGTATTTGCTTATCACAGTAAAGAATTCTTGTTTCCAGCATAATTTTTCCCCTAAAGAAGTTTCCAACTCATTGCTTTGAGAGTTGTATCCTTTGGAAATATGCCACCAATTTTTATAACATCAGTAGGAAAATAGGTTTGGTCTGTGCACATTTGATTTACATGTTTTCAGGAGTACAAATGGTTTGAGTTAAGCAAATTATTACAACTGGTTTGCACAGGCCATTGAGCCTCGCTCAGTCCCAATGTCCACATCTACAAAGTGGAAGAATGTTTCCCACGCAGCCAGCCCTGTCAGGTTTCTGTGGTCCAGTGGTGTATGCAGTGAAGGATGGCTGCTGGTACCTCACACACATAAACGAAAGAGGCCTTGGTTCCTGCAAGGCTGTTACACAAGAATTGGAAATTCTGTGTGTAAAATCAACAGCAAGTCTTTGAAGGGTGAACAATAGAAATGTTCTTTTAAACATGTATTAATGTCCTTAACATATTTTTATGGCTATTTTGGACTTTAAAATATACGCTGCTTAAAGGAATTGAGACATCTGTTGATTAACATCTATGAAGTCATTCAAAAAGGAAGGCAATATAAAATACCTGGTTAATGACAGTTATTAAGAGAATGAAGTTTAACTTTGCGCTTCCTGTCAGCCAAGGCAGAAGGGGGAGCACAGTGCATTTTCTACTCTTTTCCCTCTTTACCGCTGTATTTTCAGTTTACCTTACCTTAGTTCCTTTGGCACATGGTCCATCCGTAAATTACAGTGATATATAGGGTTGTCAGTTTACAAATGTATGGTCAAAGTATGTCATTCTAGAGAGGTGTCCCCCGACCCAAACCAAATTTGTGAAAAATTGAATCTCATGGATCCAGTTAAGTGATATTGCCTAACGATGGATGATGGCAGAGTGCCTTAAGAGTCAGTTATGTGCCTGTCCCACGCCCTTGTCTAGCGTGTCCTCTCTCAGAGTGACGAATGGCCTGTATTACTCTCCCAGGAGGCAGGGGTCTCCCCTCACCCCTAGTGCTGACTGCCCTGCCATCACCTGGCTCCATGACTTGCAAATACAGTGCCACATCAGCATGGGTGACTTTTACCATCATTTTATTTTATTTTATTTTATTTTTTAAAATATATTTTTATTGATTTTTTTTACAGAGAGGAAGGAAGAGAGATAGAGAATTAGAAACATGGATGAGAGAGAAACATCGATCAGCTGCCTCCTGTGCACCCCCTACTGGGGATGTGCCTGCAACCAAGGTACATCATCACCTTGACCAGAATCGAACTTGGGACCCTTCAGTCTGCAGGCCGAAGCTCTATCCACTGTGCCAACCCGGTTTCGGCTTTATCATCATTTTAGAGAAAAATCCCTTCTCCCGAAAGCCCTGGCTCGTCCGCACCAAACCCCACTGGCCTCTGAGTGGCAGGCTGGGTCCCCACCCCACCCCGCTCCCCAGGGCCTTGGTTGGTTTCTGTGAGATATTTCTCTCAAATAGCAAAGAGCATTCGAACCTCCAGGGTCCAAAGGTGATGATAAACTCACTCTATTTTCTTAATTAAGTAAGCACAGCGTGAACGTCCCCACGCCGTAGACAGGCGATGACTTCCAAGCCCGCGGCCACACCTCCTGCTTCCTGTGTGCCGAGTTTATGAAATGATGGAAGGCGAGGTGATGTGCAGGGTAATCAGATTCATTAACGCAGCATACATGGACTCCTCTCCGTCCTTTCGTCGTAAATCACTCCGCTGTCCTGTGGCCCTTTATTTAGATTTTAAGCTGCAGAAGACAGGGCTTGCCCGTAAGGCTTAGCATGCTCTATTTGTTTTGTCTAGGCATCCTGAAACCTTACTTTTTCAGGTTGTAGGGGAGGAAAGGTTTTTCTTTTTTTTTTTTTTTTTTTTTTTTTTTGTGGAGTTAAATTACCTGAAACCAAATATACTTAATCCTGTCTCCAGGATGCAAACTCGGTCCTGTACCATCTCTTCTCGTCCAGTCTGAATCCTTCCGTGCCTCCCTGGCTT